>NW_027621921.1:0-129548 GCF_965140285.1 Lepidochelys kempii
AACTGTGGAGAAGCAAAGAGTAATAATTACTATGAAGACCACCCATGGGTCATGCTTTGTGGATCCAAATGAGATGTTATGGTGATAGGCACTTACATGCTGGAGTTACAGGTGCTACAGACAAATTGTAGAGGGACTGAGGAGCTGCTGCCGAATAGCCGCGAAGCACCAGCTTGGAACACTGCTGCCTGGAGCTGGCCCTGAGACTGGGGCAAAAGAGTTTTCCATACTCAGGCTATGAAGTAGCTGCTGGACCTTTCTATTATTGCAGCTCTGAAAACGCACTAGCCACAGTGGTCCAAAAACACTTCATTCCTCTGAGGGTGGCTGTGAAGAACATGGACATTATATATACTAATTTTTTGAATGTTTTGTATCTCTGTCTAGCTCTGTGAGTTTGTTGATAATCCTGCAGGAACCACACACAACACTAGTAGATAGAATTCAATTTCCTGGTGTTCAGAGGGCCCATACCAGCAATCCATTCTGTGAAGAGCACCTCCAGTACCCTCTGGAGACATGCGTAAGTGAATTTGGTGCCCTGCTCAAAACCCCAGGAGATCTTTAGTCAGAAACACGAAGCAAAGAGACTTTAGAATGGTTAAAAAGACAACCTGAGACTTAAGAGGGGAGAGATGCCGTCTGGGATGTCCAAGGAGCAGTAGTTACAGGGGAACGCATCTCACCCAGCCCAGTGACGGGGTTAAGTGGAACCTACTTAAACCGTCAAGGAAAGGCTAAGCTAGGTAAAGCGAAATGCATATAGGCTTTTTGTCATTTTTAAACCCTGTTCTCCCATTGCTATGTACCTTTGGATTAATGAACAAATGTGTTTGTTTGGAAGAAGCTTGAATCAGACACTGATGACAAGCTCCCAAAGGGATAGCTATTGAAGGTTCAAAATACAGCTGGATGTGTGGAATTATCATGGTTGGGAAACAAGGGGACTGCAGGAAGAAACCCAGTCTAATAGCAGAGTGAACTGCAGAATTCTACCCTGAGAAAAAGACAGGCCTAGATCTGTCATTTGAAGGGGCGTACTCAAGAGATACTGCAAAGGCATCTAAAGCATAGCTCGCCCTCTGAGTGTGACAGTGGGGAACAGAAGGATCCACATAAAAGAGGATCCTCAGGCACACCCTTAGCCCACTGCTTCTTTTCCCTTTTAGCACACATAGGGAGCTACTGCTGAGCAGAGCTAAGGTCTGCACACACGCGGCATGGCTCTCCATATCCTATCCCCTATTCAACAGAACTGATTGATTCTGTTCCCAGGTGTCCCTTCTGCATCCATGGAGAAAAGGGCAGGATTTGACCCTCTAGGGATTATGCTGTTGACTTCAGTGGGAGCAGGACTCAATCCTAGAGCATCATTAATGGTTGCCTGAATTTCACACGCCAGCAACATAACTCTTTGCAAAACTGTCTGCTCTATACATAAGCTGGTGAAGCACGAACCTGCAAAACCCACATAAAAATCATAGCCAGGACCACTACTTCATTGCCACATAAAACCATGCTGAGAGGCCAGAAAACAGGAAATGTACTCTAATTCACTCACTCCTGCACAGAGACATCGCCTGTTAGGCTTACAACTCTGGGTGCATATATAAACAATGTACAAAAATACAACTGGCCTGGTTCCCATATCAGAACTGTTCTCCCCCCGCTGCCCCACTAGGCCCATAATCCCATTTATGAGAAGCCTGGGATATGAGATAAGCTTTGCACCATGCCCCACAGCTCAATGCATTCAGCCTCTGTTGGACTAAGGGATAGATTGAGTCCCTTCACTGATGGTCCCACCAAAGAAAATTCTCTTTCATCAGCACCCCAGTGCTAAACCTGTGGTGTTGTTATCTCAAAGGCCTCAGCAGATCTCACCTATGGTTGTATCACACAGAATGAGAGGTAGTCTCAATGCACCAATATTAAAACCATCAGAGATATATAGGTTAAACCCAACAGCTTCCAGCAGATAACCATGAGCATTATTACAAATGCACTTGCTATGGGAGACACCACTAAGGCTCATGCACAGACAATCCAGGAAGTTTTTGGAAAGTGTAGGGGACAATTTCCTGGTGCAAGTGCTGGAGGAACCAACTAGGGGCACAGCTCTTCTTGACCTTATGCTCACAAACCAGGAAGAATTAGTAGGGGAAGCACAAGTGGATGGGAACCTGGGAGGCAGTGACCATGAGATGGTTGAGTTCAGGATCCTGACACAAGGAAGAAAGGAGAGCAGCAGAATACGGACCCTGGACTTCAGAAAAGAAGACTTTGATTCCCTCAGGGAACTGATGGGCAGGATCCCCTGGGAGAATAGCATGAAGGGGAAAGGAGTCTAGGAGAGCTGGCTGTATTTTAAAGGATCCTTATTGAGGTTGAAGAACAAACCACCCCGATGTGTAGAAAGAATAGTAAATACGGCAGGTGATCAGCTTGGCTTAACAGTGAAATCCTTGCTGATCTTAAACACAAAAAAAGAAGCTTACAAGAAGTGGAAGATTGGACAAATGACCAGAGAGGAGTATAAAAATAGTGCTCGGGCATGCAGGAGTGAAATCAGGAAGGCTTAATCACACTTGGAGTTGCAGCTAGCAAGAGATGTTAAGAATAACAAGAAGGGTTTCTTCAGGTATGTTAGCAACAAGAAAAAGATCAAGGAAAGTGTGGGCCCCTTACTGAATAAGGAAGGCAACCTAGTGACAGAGGATGTGGAAAAAGCTAATGTACTCAATGCCTTTTTTCCCTCTGTCTTCACGAACAAGGTCAGCAGCCAGATTACTGCACTGGGCAGCACAGCATGGAGAGGAGGTGACAAGCCCTCTGTGGAGAAAGAAGAGGTTCAGGACTATTTAGAAAAGCTGGACGAGCACAAGTCCCTGGGGCCGGATGCACTGCATCTGAGGGTGCTAAAGGAGTTGGCGGATGTGATTGCAGAGAATTGGCCATTATCTTTAAAAACTCATGGTGATTGTGGGAGGTCCCAGATAACTGGAAAAAGGCTAATGTAGTGCCCATCTTTAAAAAAGGGAAGAAGGAGGATCTGGGGAACCACAGGCCAGTCAGCCTCACCTCAGTCCCTGGAAAAATCATGGAGCAGGTCCTCAAGGAATCAATTCTGAAGCACTTAGAGGAGAGGAAAGTGATCAGGAACCGTCAACATGGATTCACCAAGGGCAAGTCATGCCTGACTAACCTAATTGCCTTCTATGACGAGATAACTGGTTCTGTGGATGAGGGGACAGCAGGGAACGTGTTATTCCTTGACTTTAACAAAGCTTTTGATACGGTCTTCCCAGTATTCTTGCCAGCAAGTTAAAGAAGTATGGGTTGGATGAATGGACTGTAAGGTGGATAGGAAGGCTAACGGCATTTTGGTCTGTATAAGTGGGAGCATTGCCAGCAGATTGAGGGACGTGATCATTCCCCTCTATTTGGCATTGTTGCGGCCTCATCTGGAGTATTGTGTCCAGTTTTGGGCCCCACACTAAAAGGCTGTGGAAAAATTGGAAAGAGTCCAGCAGAGGACAACAAAAATGATTAGGGGGCTGGAGCACATGACTTATGAGGCGAGGCTGAGGGAACTGGGATTATTTAGTCTGTGGAAGAGAAGAATGAGGGGGGATTTGACAGGTACTTTCAACTACCTGAAAGGTGGTTCCAAAGAGGATGGATCTAGACTGTTCTCAGTGGTAGCAGATGACAGAACAAGGAGTAATGGTCTCAAGTTGCAGAGGGGGAGGTTTAGGTTGGATGTTAGGAAAACCTTTTTCACTAGGAGCGTGGTGAAGCACTGGAATGGGTTACCTAGGGAGGTGGTGGAATCTCCTTCCTGAGAGTTTTTTAAGGTCAGGCTTGACAAAGCCCTGGCTGGGATGATTTAGTTGGGGATTGGTCCTGCTTCGAGCAGGGGGTTGGACTAGATGACCTCCTGAGGTCCCTTCCAACCCTGATAGTCTATGATTCCAGAAGCAAAACCCACTGGAGTTTTGTAGCAGTCTTCAAGTGCAGCTGCACACAGAGAGAATTGGAATAATCCAATTTGAACATAATGGGCTGCAAACTCTACTTAGGGCTGGCATCTTTTCCCCACTCAGGAGTTACAAAGAGGCTGGAAAATGGCTCTGTTGGAGGGGAATTGCCTGTAAGTGAAAATGTGTTGGATCCAGGTCCTGCACCTGCTGATTCATTAGAAAGGGCCATGTCAAAGCAATCCTGCACTGGTATGGGGTCCATTAAGGATGGTGCATCAGTGGTGCAACTAAGAGTTGCCTAGAAGTGGCTCCAACTCATTTTGGGGCTACAGATTGCCTTGAGATTCAGAGAGCTTGAGCCATCTCCTTGGTACCTCCTCCTTCTTCCAGCTTCAGGAGAGAATCCAGCTCAGTTACCTCAACTGATGTAGCATATCTAGAATACTTCTGAAAACTGCCATTAAAAAGACATGGACATATGTCTGTGTGGTGGTCTTTTTGAGTGTTGCTGTTTTCTTAAGCTCCCTCAGTCTCCTATAAGCTATCAGTTGGCCTCTGTGGCCTCAGGCTTCTAGCTGGCTCACACTGTCCAAGCCCTTCTAGGGTACAACAAACTCCAATAGAAAGAGTTCCTTGCCCTTCAGGATTAATTATAACAAAAATGGCTTCTTTCCCACCTGCGACTTAACTCCCTTTGTGGAATTAACTCAGCAGGGTTCCTCCCACACTCCTACTCTCATGGGTGACCAGAAACAGATCCAGGCTCTGCCTGACCCAGCCCAGTTCCTTTAGCTGTGGCATAGGGAACATCCCACCTTGCTCCATTGGCTCCAGCCAGGAACCATATTGCTAAACCCAGGCAGCTCCTTTTATTTTGGCCTGCTGAGCCTTGATTGTTTGTAACTAGTCCCCAGCCTTTCTAGCTGCTGGAGGACCAGCTCTCAATGGTTCCTAAAATGGCTGCTCTCTGGATGTCTCTTTAGGCAAGGCTGGAGGTTTAACACTTGCTGCTCTTTTCCTCTCAGAGAACTGCTCCGGAGGCTGGGTGCAGCAGAGCAGAGGAGCCTCCAGAAGGAAGCCACAAAGACCTGGTACACCCTGCCCACAGTCTGTTTTTCTTTTTAACATTTTAAATAATACATAGAGAAGTATTACATTTTTAAAAGTAATGTATGGTTACTGTTTTTCTATGCTTTTTTAAAATATATATTTCTAGTACATTTTAATACCGTCTGGATGTAACAGTTCACAGGTCCTCCTGCACTAGATCCACAGCATAGTCTTTTATTTGGACAGGAAGTTGTCCATTAGTCCATGACCTTCCTTTGTCTTACAATGTGTTGTAAATTTAAGGGAAGCTCAGATGAAGTGAGGTTGGTTTTCAGACTGGCGGTTTTCCTAAAAGCATTGAATAAATCAATATGATAAATCACTCTCCTAGTCATCAAGTTTTAGGTTAGGCATGAATTGGACAGTTAAAGTGCTAAAAAAAGAATTCCATTGTTGTTTTGTTTTCCAGTATCACCTAGTCCACAGATAAAGAAGCTGTTTCATTCTCTGTTGCTGATAAGCAGACATTTTGTAAACTAATCTCTTGATAAAAAAGAGAGGTTTTGTGTATCCATGGAAAACTGTTCCATGTTTCTCTGTACTGCTTTGTTAATTTTAGAACTTGCTTTAAACCTTTGCTGTGATGCACATTATGATACTAGTTTACTTCACCCTAATGTAAGGGGACATAGTTCCATATCAGTTCTTGTCTTGCTGGGTCTAAGAGAAATGTATTAGAGTAATAAAAGGATGAATGATCAGATTGTAATTTGAGCTTGTTTTGTTTTACTCATGTAACTCGTGTAACCCACTGGTGACTGTGTACTGTATCACAGTTGCCCTTGTGTGCCCAATCAGAAGATAGAAGTCTGTAACAGAAATCTGGCTCTTTAGCTCAAGCTGTAGTTGCTCATGCTTTTAGCTCACGGTAGTTCTCAAAGTATTTACCATTGTGGGCCACATATGCAACTCTCTCTGTGTTAGGTGGGCTGCATCCACACTATATATTACCTGTATGGCCCGGAGGATATCACATGGGCTGCAGCCATGTGTTGATTGGGCTGCAAGCAGCTGGCAGCCCGAGAACCACCTCTAGAGGCTCCTGATTCAATTCCTAGTGTGTTGGCCAAGTTGCCAGGCATCACACTTGTACTCCTTAGTTGCTTGAGGACATACATACAGGGCAGTCCATGTACTCCCCAAACAAACTTGTGAATGGGGTGTATTCTGAAGCTTTAAATAAACTGATAAGGTCGAGAAGGAAAAGACTTAATGCAGCAGTTCTCATTTACTCCATCTCACTGTTGTTTCAGGATTGTTCCCTATTGTACATTTGCTTACATTTTGGCTGGTTTATTTTTAAATGTTCCAAGACTTTCACCTCATCCTTTAGGCTGGTGTCCCACCATCAGCAAGTTTTTCCTGATATTCTGCCTTAATTTTTCTTTGTCAACATCTTCCCCATTATGAACTCCTATAAAATCGAATAGTAAATTTTTACCTCTCTCCAGGTTTGTTTGAATCATCCTATGAAATTTAATAGAAATGTAATAGCTATGAAATGCTACAGGATGGTTAAATAAATTCTAGATAGATCTTTTTATTAACTTAATTTCTCACCCTCCTGGGGATTATTTTGGGGGTTACCCAGAGATATCTGTCATCAGTCGGAACATGTGGGGCTACAGGGCTTAGAACTACTTGTGTTATACCCTCATGTTATTCACGGTTTGATATTGTTCAGTGTAACCCCTTTAATTGAAGTACCCTGCATCCTAACTAACCTGTATCTTTTGCCGTGTCTCAGCCAGATTGGGAATAAAGGTGCCTTAAAATTTGTCATCCCTGATTGTGAGCGTCATTTTGGGGTCAGTCCATTGAGTGTTAGATGGACATGACTGACACATGGCTCTAACCATTGGAATACCTACAGCAAGGGTCTTCAGGCTTGTCGCATGGTTGCTACAACTGCCCGCATTACTAAATGTCCATCCAATGGTGTTTACATGGGGTCAGGTTCAGGCTTGTCCAAGGTGAGAGGGACGTCTGTTACAATACCCTAAAGGGAAGCCTGATTTAACATGAATGGACTTGATCAAAGTGCAGTGGAGAAAAAGTGAGTAGAGCCCTGCAAATCCGCGGGTATCTGCTTTTTAGCCATGGACCATTTGAGCCTGGATGCGGATACAAATTTTGTATCCGTGCAGGGCTTTGACGGTAAGAGCAGACGGGCAGCTGTGAGCTGCCCTGGGCGGTGCCTGGGGGGCCGGGACAGGGGCCAGCGACTGTTTGGGCCCCACGCCCAGGGCAGGTAGAGGGTCTGCTGCAGCTCCACACAGCTGTCCGCCTGGCTCTTACCATGGCCGGGCCGGAACCGGGTCAGGGAGAGCAGCGCTGGCAGCTGGGGGGAGCCTGGGTCCCTCCACCTGCCCTGGGTCGGGGGCTGGGACACTGGGCTGGGGGCTGCTCAGGATCCACTGCGGCTCCCCACAACTGCCAGGGCGTCTCTCCTTAACCGGGCTCCAGAGGGGAACGTGTGCCCCGGCGCCTGAGTCCGGCCCCCGGTGTACAGCCCTGAAAATCCCCGGATATCCGCAGATAATTTTTGCAGATCGCGGCTCGGAGGCGGATACACATTTACGTACCCGCCCAGGGCTCTAAAAGTGAGTAAACTGCTCTTTGCTATTGTACTAGATAGTCACCCACTTGTGCCTGTGGATTGCTAATGTTCATCAGGTAGCCTCATGATACAAACCGATAACACAGAGAATTTGGTATCAGAATTTCATGAGGCTTTTAAGGAAATGGGATGTTCTCCAGGGACCAAAAATAAAGCTGGACTGTAATGCCCAGGCAGTGGTGCCAGGCTGCCAGAAAAGTAACTGGAACTAGACAGGTGAAAACAGAAATGATCCAGAAAGTGGAAGAACCTGCCAAGTGAATCTTGTTGCTTATGACTGTAAAGACAAAATAATAATAATAAAAGAATGGCGACTTTACCTGTGCTTAAGTCCCAAAGCACTGAGTGAACAGATTTGCAGGGAACATTATCATTTACCTACAAGACATGAGCGATGTCAGAGGCATAAAGTATTTCAACAGATTGGCTGGTTCTGCTGCATTTTGGCCGTGCATGTTTAACATGTTTTTTTGGGAGATGCTGCTTCATACAAAGCCTTATGGCATGTGGCAGAATAGGTACGTAAGTGGGCATGCCATACTCTCCATTCTCATGGCTGATGACAGGGAAGAAAATGGGGGAGGGGGAAACACTGAGGAAAAGTTGGAGCTTCTAATGAAGAGGGGAGTGGAGTAAATGTCATCGCTGTTTGGATCAGTTCAAACCACAGTTGCCAACTTTCATGTAGTAAATAAGCACCCCAACTTTCACAATAAGCCAAAAATCAAGCTAATCCCATTTTAAAACAAGGTCAAAACAAGCCATTTTTTAAGAACCCCAACTCTCTATGCGATTAGATCCCCCGAACATGCAGTCTGGGACTGTGGTGGGCCTGCTGTCCATGGCTCTCTTCCCCTCCTTGCCGCTGATTGCCAGGAGCTGATTAAAAAAAAAAAAAGTAACAGGCAACAAGCTACAAGCTAAAACCTAGCCAACAAGCAACTCACAAGCCAATTGAGCCAAAAACAAGCCCAATTTCTGTGTTTTTTTCCAGGGGTTTGGCATGTTTGGTTCAAACATTGCTTCACACATTCCTCTTTTCTCACCACTTCTGCACGTGAAGGTTTTCATAAGACAATACCATAGTTCCTCTAAGAGAAACAGCCGCTGTCTCCCAAGACAATACAGCAGTATTTTTCAATTTGTACTATATAGGCCCAAATTCTGCTCTCACTTACACTGGTGTAAATTTGGATAGCGATCAATGAGTTATTTTGGATTCACTCCCATATAATGGGGAGCAGAATTTGATTTGATGTGTTACTTTGGGGAATGACTAAGAGGAAGCATGATTTAGAAGTGTTTGTGCAAAAGGGCTTCAACTAAACAGGAAAAATGTTTGTTTGAAAAACAGGAGTGGAAACAACAGGAGACAGGGCCCCCCCCCCCCATCCCGGGAAAGGGGGACACAGCCCCCCCGCTGGGAAAAGGGGGGAAGGGGGAAACAGGGCCCCCCCAGCCCGGGAAAGGGGGTGAAGGGGGACACAGGGCCCCCCAGCCCGGGAAAGGGGGGGAAGGGAGACACAGGGCCCCCCTCCCCAGCCCAGGAAAGGGGGGGAAGGGAAAGGGGGGACAGAGGGCCCCCCCCAGCCCGTGAAAGGGAGAGGGAGGACACAGGGCCCCCCCAGCCTGGGAAAGGGTAGGAAGGGAGAGGGGGGACACAGGCCCCCCCAGCCTGGGAAAGCGGGGGAAGGGGGACAGAGGGCCCCCCCAGCCTGGGAAAGGGGGGAAGGGAGAGGGGGGACATAGAGCCCCCCCAGCCCGGGAAAGCAGGGGAAGGGGGACAGAGGGCACCCCCAGCCCAGGAAAGGGGTACACAGGGCCCCCCCAGCCGGGGAAAGGGAGAGCGGGGACACAGCCCCCCCCAGCCCGGGAAAGGGGGGCAAGGGGTACACAGGGCTCCCCCCAGCCGGGGAAAGGGAGAGCGGGGACACAGCCCCCCCAGCCCGGGAAAGGGGGGCAGGTAAAGGGGAGACAGAGGACCCCCCCAGCCCACGAAAGGGGGGGGAAGGGGCACACAGAGCCTCCCCCCAGCCAGGGAAAGGGGGGGAAGGGGAGCAGGGGGCCCCCCCAGCCCAGGAAAAGGGGGGAAGGGAGAGGGGGGACAGAGGGCACCGCCCCAGCCAGGGAAAGGGGGGGAATGGAGAGGGGGGACACAGGGCCCCCCGCAGCCCGGTAAATGGGGGAAGGGGACAGAGGGCCCCCCCAAGCCCCTGAAAGGGGGGGAAGGGAAAGGGGGGACAGAGGGCCCCCCAGCCCAGGAAAGGGGGGGAAGGGAGGGGGGATACAGGGCCCCCCCATCCCGGGAAAGGGGGGCAGGTAAAGGGGAGACAGAGGGCCCCCCCATCCCAGGAAAGGCGGGGAAGGAGCACACAGGGCCCTCCACAGCTTGGGAAAGGGAGGGAAGGGAGATGGGGGACAGAGGCCCCCCCCAGCCCAGGAAAGGGGGGAAAGGGTTGACAGAGGGCCCCCCCAGCCTGGGAAAGGGGGGGAAGGGGGGACACAGTGCTCCCCCCATCCCAGGAAAGGGGGCAGGTAAAGGGGAGACAGAGGGCCCCCCCATCCTGGGGAAGGGGCACACAGGGCCCTCCACAGCCTGGGAAAGGGGGGGAAGGGAGAGGGGGGACACAGGCCCCCCCCAGCCCATTAAAGGGGGAGAAGGGAGAAGGGGGGACACAGGGCCCCCGCCCAGCCCGAGAAAGCTGGGAAAGGGAGAGGGGGTCATGGGGCCCCTCCCCAGCCCGGGAAAGGGAGAGGGTTGACAGAGGGCCCCCCCCCAGCCTGGGAAAGGGGGGAAGGGAGAGGAGGGACAGAGGGACCCCCCAAAAATCAGACCTAAAAATACAAATGTTGCCACAGCCACTATTGCTGAAAAATTGGTGACTCTCATTTGTACCATACAATTATAAAATAAACCCTTTGGAAATAAGTATTGTACTTACATGTCCGTGTGTGGCGTACAGAACAGTATAAACAAGTCAGTGTCTGTCTGAAATTTTAGTTTGCACTGACTTCGCTAGTGCTTTTTATGTAGCCCTTTGGAAAACTAGGCCAGTATCTAGATGAGTTGACCTACTCCTCGGAAGAGCTCTGTGTACCCCAGGGATACCTGTACCCCTGCTTGAGACCCACAGAGTTAGGGGGTCTGGAGCAAGGACCATACGAGGCTGAATCCCATGGGGTGGGTGACCTGGTACTTGTTCACTGGAAGCGCCACCTTGATCTCCTGCATCTCAGCTTTCCTTTAAAAACGAAGTCTGATGGGTGAGAGGAAACCTGCACCGTGCGGCCTGGGTAACGGGACAGCTGCAGGGAGCTGAGGACTTGTCCCGATGAACGGTTAGGGCTGGATTCCCAAAGGGACTTAAGAGGCTAATGGCCACTTCAGGCACCTCTGTCTCTTGGAGTGGGAAGTTCCTTGGAGAATTCCACTGGGTGGGAGACTCAGCTGTGAAGGGGGGGGTGGGCAGGCAGGAGCATCTCATCAAACCAAAATTGGAATAACTGGAGTAATGTTCCTTTTTCACAGAGCCTCAGCTCTTTGGAACCTCTGCAAACGCTTTAGCCACGCATGTAACTCCATCCGTAGGAGTAGCCTTGGATGGCAGTGGGAGGGCTCAGGTGCGTACGTGTCTGCAGGATGGGCACTCAGGGCAGTCCCTGACGCCAGAGCAAAGTGGTTGTGAAGTGCCACTGTCTGGATTTGGGAGCCTGCCTGCACACCGCACTCACTAGGCGCTGGGTGCATGACTGCAAGGCGCTGGGCCGGGGAAAATCAGCCCTGGCTGGTTATTTTGATTAGAAAACCAGAGCCACTTCTGGGGTCTTTCAGCTTCTAATGCCCTTTCCCTTCTGCAGCTGGATTTCAGCGTATGATAAAATCCCTCTCAATGCCAAGTCAGTGCCATAAATCACAGGACTGGGTGCAGGAATCAGTAGGCAACGTTCTCTGGCCTGGGTCATTCCAGGGCTCAGTATAAATTATTCTTCCCAAAACTTTTAAAAGCTGAGCCCCCTCCTCAAGGCAAAGAAACCGATCGTGCCCCTCACCCGCCAGCAATGTGTTAGCGACCCCACCCCCCCATTTTCATGTACTCGTCTTCAAACCCCACTCTTCCCACCATGGCTAGCCCTTCCCCACGCTTCAGGAGACGCTGGAGGAGATGATCAAAACCTTCCCCCCTTAAGACCTGAGGGACGCCATCCTGGAGCATCTTAAAAATCACGGTTCCCAGACTCTGGAACAGGGGCTGCTTTGCCGGGCTCACCTTTCTCCCTCCGTCACGTTGGCTGATGGGGATAATGAGCCTGGAGATCTCATTCCCGCTGTTCTGAGTGGTGACCATGTGCACACGACCCAACTCAGCTCTTACTGTATCCCAGGAATGTCTTCATCTTCTGGGATCCTCATGGCAGCAGTGGGATGATTTAACGGACTCCCTTAGTCATGGGGCCTTTCTCTGTCTTTTTTTTCAGAGCCAGCGTCCTGGAATCATCTCATGGTGCGTGGAGTGGTGGGGTGCTGGTCTCACTCTACCTATGTGGGTTTTGGAAAGGTAGAGGGAAAGTGTTTGCCTACCTGCGACTCGTCTTCAGGAAGCTGCTGACTCATCCCTCCCAGCAGCCTGGAAGTCTGCAGGATTCACAGGAATCTGAGCTCACCGCAGTGTGTGACAGGGACGGGGACCAGGCCCAGGGAATTAGAAACAGGAATCGAGACCCAGCCCTGGAGAATGGGGAAGGAGACCTGCTCATGGAGGACAGACGCTTGACCCAGGAACCCAGAGGAAGGGATCCATTAGGTGGGGACACGGGTGTGGCCCAGGAAACTGGAGTATCATTGCCAATTCTCCAGGATGACCGGGAGTCTGCAGGAATTAAAGATTAATTTTTAATTAAAGATTATGTCATGATAAAATCTTCAGGAATAGCTCCAATTAAAATTGGCAACCCTAAACCGGAGTGGGGGGGAGGGACCCATTAAATGGAGACAGACTTGGGCTGGGAAACCAGCTAGAAGAGCTGATCCCTCCTACGATGCCCCTCAATGGTGGGGACTAAACTGGGCGAAACTTTCATCTAAACCTATTTTAGATTCAGCAGTTTGCGAATTCATATGCATTCTGCTGAATTGTCCACGTCCAGCCCCTCCCCTCAGTTGTTAAAAAGTCAAAGCATTTCGTTTACACACTTTCCAAACAATCCATTTTGATTTTTCAGTTTGAAACAATTTTTTGTTTAAAAATGTCCTTTAGTTTTTTTAAAAAAAATTCAAAAAGTTACCACCCTGGAAATGGTCCTGGGTCTTTTTGTTTTTGTTTTTTAAAGCTTTTTCATTCATCAAAAATTTGGAAAAACGTTACTTTTGTTCAACCTGAAACCAGTTTTTTTTCCCATCTCTTTTTTTGGAATTGTCAGCGACCAAAAAATTCTGTTTGCCCAGCTCTAGGGGTGGGTGAGGATTTTAGCGGTTATATTGTGGGTCTTTGAGTCTCCTTGTTGCTCAAAGTTTTCTTACTGTAACAAATTGATTTGAGATGAGGGCAAGATGGGCAAAAGCTTCCTAAAAGGGGGAGGGGGGCTGCTGTCACCCAAACTGTGGCCCAGCCCCTGTGCCACCCCTTCTCCTCGAGGTCCGGCCCCCTCAAACCGCCCCTTTCCGAGGCCACCCGAATGCCGCCTTTCTCTCTGAGCTGCCACTTCATGCACCCCCTTGCCCCCAAAACACTGCCCCGCCCCCCGGCTCCCATCTGTCCCCCATCATCCAGTCACTCACACTTATGGCCAGTAAAAAGTGGTGAGCCCTGGTCTCCCCTGTTCCGGCTCCCCTGGCTGAGAGTGGGAGAGGATGAAGAACTCCTTGCAAATATAACTCCCCCCCGCCCCCACCTCAAAAAAGCACAATTTGCCAGCAACAGCAAAACATGCACCTCACCAACCCGGGCCACTCACGCTGTGTTGTGTGTGACATTCCCATCCTAGGGGGTTTATGTCTTTGTGAATGTGAACCCTGCAGGCCTGGGTGTTTCTCTGCGTAATGTGACCTCAGGGCTCCTGATGAGAGCCGTTGTTTGTAAATGTTTCAGAAGCAGACATATTTATCATTCATGGACAGACAGACATTTATTCATAATTAGAACTAGTCAAAAATAGCGGGGATGGAGACGGTCATGAAAATTGAAGAAGAAACCACTTCCCGCCCCACCCCGATATTCTTCTAACTTATTTGCAAATGTTTTTAATGATCAAATTTCTGTTTAGTTTTGGTGGGAAAAACTCCACGTTCTCTCTCAAGTGGGCAGAGAAATCCAAAATGTTTTTTTTTAAAAAGGGAACTTTTTTCAAATGATCAATGTAATCCAAAGTGGCATTTCTAATTAAAAGGTTGCATTGTGAGTGTAAAACCATTTTGAACCAGCTCTATTACTGTATAACAAGAGGAGTTTATTTGTCATGATGCATTGTTTGGGCCAGGTTGCAAGTGGTATTTCAGTTTTTGCACAGCTCTTCTCTTCTTGCATCAGCTCCTCTCCTACGCTGTGGCCTTAATCTCGGCCCGGGAAACCCTTACATGCATGTTTCACTTTAATGACCGCTGTGATAATTCCATTTCAATGGGACAACTCTGAGGTCAGGTTTACGCTACGGCCCTATATCGGTGTAACTACGTCATTTATTTAATTTTCTTTCTTTTATAGATGAAAGTTATTGAGAGGTTAAAGCAGGTAAAATACATGAACAGGTTCGGACAGTCCAAGTTTGTCAGTGCACAATGACAGCAGAGATGTGGTATCTGCTAGTTTTCCATAAGTCTCTCAGGGTTTCCCAGGATAACTTTGGGAATCTCTGTCTTGCACCTGGAATGTTCCCTGAAAGTGTCCAAACAGCTCAGAGATACAGAACCATTCCTTGGATCCATTCTTACAGCTGTCTTCCCCGGAAAGCAGTCTGGCAAGAGTTCCTGTCAGCTCTTTGCTAAGTTATCTGCCAAAACACTAGAGTTTTCAGGTGCCGAAGTAGCCCTTTGAATCATGGTAAAATTATCCTCCCAGCCACCACCAAAATTGGAAATGGTGCCCCGGAGTGCACGGTACCCTACCGTGCTTCCCCCATAGGAGCTGCATTAACAGGCAACTCTGCAAGTTCTCTGCATGCCTCTGCAAGTGACCCCCATGCCTCTCCATTTCCTTGGCCACATGTATCCCGTCCCCATGCTGGCGGCTAATCCAGAAAAAGAGGGAAAGAGCTCACCACTGCGACCACCTGAGGGATGTGTTGGGGTGAGATCAGCTGGTCAAAGCAGGCAATAGGGACAGAATCGGAGACTTGAAGCTCCTAGAGTGACCTCTGACCTTTCCAGACCTGCCCTTCAATCAGACACAGCGATTCTAAAGTTTAATGTGATAGTAACTAGACCCATTTTAAACCCTTCACCACACAAGACAAAGCCCGTAGGATTCATCATGAACTATTTATTTCTCCTCCCCTGGATTCCTGCAGCCCCCAGCCACCTTGGAGCTTTCCCTCGTCTTCCAGGCTGTGCTCACTTGATGGCAGGAGCTCAGCAGAGGGTCCAGCTTTGCTCTTTCACTTCCATTCTTCACGCCTTTGGGTGGCTGCATTTGCAGCTGAGCAGCCTGATGGAAACACTGAGTCCTCTGTCTCGGCAGGCAGGCCCAGCCGCGAAAGCCAAAGACTCCCTGAGAACAGGGGGAGGTTCGCCTGAACTCTCAGGAGTGGAGGCTTGGCCATAGGGTAGGGTTACCATATTTGAACTTTCAAAAAAGAGGACACTGCGGCGGGGGGGGGGGAGTTGTAGTCCTGCCCCCTATCTACTCCCTCCCACTTCCTGCCCCCTGACTGCCCCCCCCAGGACAGCCAACCCATCCAACCCCCGCTGCTCCTTGTCCCCTGATCACCCCCTCCCGGGACCCTGCCCTCTATCTAAGCCTTCCTTCTCCCTGTCTCCAACTGCCCCCTCCTTAGACCCCCCCACCCTAACTGCCCCCCTAGAAATTCCCCCCGTACCTGTCCCCTGACTGCCCCCCCTATCCGCACCCCCACCCCCTGACAGAACCCCAGGTCTCCCACACCTATCCAACCACTCCCTGTCCCCTGACTGCCCCCAGAGAACCCCCAATGCATCTAACCCCCCCTGCTCCCTGTCCCTTGACTCCCCTGACCCCTCTCCATATGCCCACCCCCTAACAGGCTCCCCCCAGAACCCCTGACCCATCCAATCCCTCCTGCTCCCTGTCCCCTGACTGCCCCTTGGGACCCCATGCCCCTTCTCCAGCCCCCCGGCCCCCGTACCCTGCTGCTCAGAGCAGTGTGTCTGGGGTGCGGAGCCAGACACAGTGCCGTGCTCCCCCGCAGAGCGCGCAGCTCCCCCCCCCAGCCCCCAGAGTGGGCAATTGAAAACCCAAAAAGCCAGACATGTCCGGGAAAATCTGGACGCATGGTAACCCAACCACAGGGACTCCAGGATCTGCAGCTGCTGCCACCTCTATGGTGATTCCTCCGACTCATCACCAACCAGCTCTTCCCCATTCTGCCACCCGGCCCCACGGTCTGACCGTGCAGGAGAACAGAAACCCTTTGGGACAGCAGGAGAGTCTCCTCAATGCCGCACACTTTGCATGGCTTCCTGCGGTCACCAGGAAACACGACTACCCTGCCCCCAGGAGTCTCTCAAGGAGCTGCCGGCGCAGTCACTGGGCACCCACTCGTAATGATCTCGGGCAGTGGCATTGCAGAGGGAGCTGAGCAGACCGTCCCTTCCGTGACTTCCTGAATTGCTGCCAGGACGGATACTCTTCTGCGCTAGGGAGAGTCCCCGAGGAAAAGCAGCTGTGGTAGGGGAGGGGGCAAGACAAGCTCTCCCCCTGAGCCCTTGACTAGCAGGCAAGCAGGACTCTGGGAGCCAAGGGATCGGTGTGTCTTGCTGGGAGAGCAGAGCTGGAGAGCAGAAAAGGGCACTGGAGGAATTGGAGAAAAGTCAGTGTCACGGCCGGGTCATGGGCAGCGAGATCTAGTGGTCAGAGGCAGAGTCCACACTCACGAGACAGGAGTCGAGAGTCAGCTGGGTCAGGACACTGGAAGAGCAGAAGCAAAAGACCAAATTGTGTTCAGCACCTCAAGTCAGATGAGTCACCCCGAGTCCGGATGCCAGGAAATCAAGCCTGAGGAGTGGGAGCAGGAACAGCCAACACATGGTCCAGAGGGGGCGGGTGGGAGCTCGGGTGTTCAGACAGCTTCTTGTTCCTGCTGCTGGTTTAAGGAGGTCCTGGGGGCCGATTAGCTGCTCTGGGACTCTGCCAATAGGAGCCTCTAACTGGGTCTGGACTTCGTCAGTCCTAGCTAAGCAGTTTTTCGTAGACTTCCAGGTGGCGTCCTGGAGGGTGGCTGCTCCCAGGAACCCTGCACACCCGGGTTAATGAGCCGTGGGTCATGACAGTGAGTGATCTCTCCCTCCTCAAAGCTCCTGCACGAAACAGTCTCCAGGGTCCCAGACGCATCCTCTGAGAATAAAAAAACACAGTCAGGATGACAAATAGGCTATGGAACAGGAGTCCCCTCTTTGTTGCAACAGCCCCAAGTGCCCAGAAGAGTGGACGGTTCTTACCTCCAGGACATGCCTGGGATCTTCCATCTAAGCCTCACTGGGACCCCTGTTTCTTGGTCTGACAGGATGAGATCATCTGTCCCCACTGATCCCTGCGCGGGCTGGCTGCAGCACACATCTGTGTAAGAGGCTGGGCCAGAGAGATGTTACAGTCAGGGTCCAGGCAGCCCAGAAGGAGAACAGAGAGTCTGAAACCAGAAGACGAAGCAATCAAATCCGCGGATTCGACAGAGAAGTTTTGCACCCTACAGGGACATCAAAGAAGGTCTGTTAGTAAAGCTGAGATGTTAGTCTGGAAACTGCTAAGGCAAAGATTGTGACTTGTTAAGGTTCAGTTTACGTCACTACAAAGTGTGTTTTGTTTTCTTTGTCTGTTTGAAATTTGTCTCTTTCTCTTGCTTTGTTTCACTTAAATCTCTTCTTTGTTACTGTGCTTCCCAAAGCACCTCAGTGCTGTGTGTTCGAGTGAAGTGTAAGTCTCCAGCCTACCCAACAGGCTGAGCTGTGCCCTGTCTCTCTGAAGGTAGCGAATAATTTCTGAGCGGTGCTGGGCTCAGAGTCCAAGGACAGTTCACCAGACATCTCCTGTGAAGCCCAAAGAGACCAAAGAAGCAGGAGAGATTCAGGCCCCACTGATCCATGGGAACTTCCCACAGAAGAGGCTACACAGGGCTCCAGACACAGCCAGCAGGATCCCTCCCACAAGCTGGGCCATGTCCTTCCCCTCCCAGCCCCACAGCTTCCTCCCCACCCCAGCATCAGGAACCCCTCCCACCTCCCTGCTCTCCCCACCCATTCTCCAATACCAGGCTGTTTCCAGAATGGAAGCAGGTGCGTACCAGAGTTCACTCACCGCTAGATGCTGGCCAGGCCTCGTCTCAACGCTTTCTAGTTGGGCTAGCAACCCCGCTGATACTCACTCTTGCAGTTTTTTGGCTGAGAACTCAGCCCTCCAACCTGGTGACTGGCCTTTACTCCACTCCTTCCTGGGTCGTGCTCCTTGCAAACAAAGTCCAAAAATGTCTTGAACAGAAACAAGGCCTTCCACCCTCGTGGGGAGTTCTTCCTCTGCCTGATTTCGGCTCGGCCTGCCCTTCTTGGGTTTCTATGGTCTTCTGTGTCCCCTTCCTTAGGGATGGTGAGAGAACCCAGTCCTACCCTGGACTCCAGGTTTTGGCCCAAGGCCGTCGACTGAACAGCTCGCTCTGCTTCTGGACTTTTGCTGCTGTTTTCCCTTGTTTCCTCTCAGGTGGGGCTCACTTGGTCATCAATTTGGCCTAGCCCCAGGCTAGGCAGCCATAGGCCAAGCCACCCTGTTAGATACCCTCCTCCTTCAAATCCGGTCCAGCCCGGCTGACAGGTTTGCTGCAGGGATCATGAAACCCCATTGCTGATCAGAAGGAGGTCAGAGTCTGTTCTCTAGGAGCTGAAGGTCCGTTTGTCCTGCTGCGAGAAGTGGAGCTGGAGAGCGGAGAAGTTAGGTGAAAGAGACTGCATGATGGAGTTGGAGACTGAGGGATGGGAGCCTCCTCCCAGAAACGCTCCCAGGAGAACAGGTTTGAGGAGTTCTCTGGGGAGTCGCTTGCTAGGAAAAAAACAAGGATGGCACATTCATGGAGATGTCTCTGTCCCAGGGATGGGGGAAGCTCCCAGCCAGGCTATGCAGCAGGGATCCCATTTCTCCCCCAAGAAACCCAGATGCCCAAAGAAGTCAATGGCTCTTACCTCCATGAGGGAACGGGGTCTTCCCTCTCAGCCTCTTTGAGAACTACCACTGCTTGGTTTCCTCGGACAAGGGACCTGCCCCCACTGCTCCCTGAGGTGGTTCAGCTTCTGACTGCAGCCATCTGGGAGGCTGTCACACACCCCAGGGCCTAGAAGACATGGCGGGAGGAGGCTCCTCTTCATGTCAGACTCTGAGAGCCCAAAGAAGAATAAAGGGCAGGAGATGAAGCTAGCCCTGAGCCTCTGTCCCATCCTCACCTCCGCAAATGTGGAGCTTCCTGAGCTTCAGTTGGGCAGACAGTCTGTAGCCCTGACACAAAGGTCTTTCTGCGCCATATGGGACAGGTAGATCTCTGCCTGGGAGCACGGGGAATGGGATGGGGGTCAGATCAAGCAAAGAGGGGAGGGGTATGGGTGGGAGGGAAAGAGCTCCTGCCCCAGATGAAGGAATTTGGGGGGCCAAGGGAAGGACCCAGCTCCACAGAGAGGGTAGAGAATTTCTGTGAGTGCCAGGGGCCTCCATTTCCGCTTCCACTAGCCCCGCATTTACAGTGAGACAGAGCAGTACCTGCAGCAGGGAGCGGGACTTGCTGAACAGGGAGGGGAACCTTTAAGAGTATCAGACGAGCCACAGCCCTTGCAGCGCCTTGGGCATCTGGTGCAAGTGCCTGATGATGTGAAGCTGGCCCATGACCTTGGCTGTGACATCCTCGTGCTGCAGGGGAACGAGAACATGTCAGAGACGGAGACACTCCCCAGGAATCAGGGAGGATAAAGGGCACCTGGAACTAGCACCATCATTTCCACCCAGCAGCTGCTCATGTCTGAGTGGTGGATTCACCCTCCTGACGCCCAGGATGGAGGCTTGCTGTCCTCTCTAGTGACCTCCAGTGCCAACCCCCGTCCTTGTCGGGTGAGCTTCTGCCACCTCCCCATCACTGCCCCTGACAGCTGTTCCACCTCCAACCCACCTGGGGACACCGCTCAAGTTCGTAGAACCCTCTCCTCCACCCCCACCTCCATCCCCACCCAGGTAGGGAAGAGAGGGGCTCGAGCAGGGTGGCGGGGAGCAGGAGGGATTCTGGCAGCAGTGAAGTGGAATGGGGAGAGGTTGAGACCTTTCCCCAAGTCACCCCAGTGACAAAAGCTGAAGCAACAGGATGGCAGCCCTGGTGAACGACGCAGGTCAGCAGCCCCTGCTGACTGAATCCTCCCAATCTCTCGAAAGCGGGTCTAGCCCTACCAGCAGCAAGACCAGCTTCCCACGCCCATGTGCCTCAGCCCTTCCTGCTCAGTCACCATCACCAGTCAGTCCTTGGCCTCCCAGGCTGCCGGGGAAGGGAGCAACTCTCGAGGGTGGCTCAGGTGACATGGACACTAGGCTATGGGGAAATGGGGGCAGCTCTGTGGGGCAGGAAAGGTTCCCAGAGGGCTCTTAGGGGACTCTCCTGTCCTTTCCAGGAGTGATAGCAGAGCACCACATCCTAAGAAGAGAAGTCCATGAAGTCCAGAAGTCGCCCTTCGGCTCCTTGCCGCCAGGCCAGCGAAAGGCGATAGGATGGGAATGAGGCCCTGGCCCCCACCCCAAGCTCCTGAGTCGATTGCAGGTGCTTACCGTGACCCCCATCAGTTGCTGGGCTTCCCCCAGGAGGGAGTAGACGAGCACCAGCCCAGCCTGGCTGACACGCAGCACGGGGTCATGGATAGCCAGCACTGCTGTCTGAAGGAAGGATCTTTTCTGACTGATGGAGAAGAATTTTCCAAAGACCTAAAACCAAGAGGACATGAGGCTTGAGCAGATTGGCCATAGCCAGCCTCCAAGTCCTGGCAGTACAATGGCGTCTAGTGCCCCAAAGGGCGGGGAAGAGAGCTGCTGTGGCCAAGGCAGTTCATTCCCCAGGAGGC
Organism: Lepidochelys kempii; assembly: GCF_965140285.1. Lineage (NCBI taxonomy): Eukaryota > Metazoa > Chordata > Testudines > Cheloniidae > Lepidochelys > Lepidochelys kempii. Next base: position 20,969 of record NW_027621921.1, read on the forward strand.
TTTCACGGTCCCAGGGCTCAGGGAAGCCCCTTTATTAAAAGGTGGCAGATGCTGAGGGACCAAAGCCTCCAGTGGCTCTTTCGGGAGGGCAATTTCTGGCAGGGGCTAGGATGGGCAGGAAATGGATCTCTAATGTGTGTGAGCAGGCCCACTCTGCTGTGCAGGGCACCGAGACGACAGGGGACCCTGTGTTGCTTCCAGCAGAGAGCTCTCCTGCACCTCAGCGGCTAGAGGAGTGTGTGTGTGTGTTGTGTGGGGCGAGGGGGTTGGAGCTGACAGACCAAAGGTCTCTTCACCCCAGCTTAGTGATTTGTCTCGTTGCTGGGAATGGCCTCTGCATCTCCTTGGTTTCTTCAAGGGGAATCCAACCTGCAGCCTGACAAGGACAAGGAGACTCATGGCCCAGTCCCCATCCCAGACGCTCCTCAAAGACTTTTCTTCCGCGGCAGCAATTCAGCTTGTGGGAGACGGGACAACCTCACACAGTCTCTCTCACGGGGCGTCTGTGGAGCAGCGTTCTGTCGATGCTCTTGTCGATCCAGGAGCCACTCCAGGTCCTCCTCTGTGATGTTGTGGCAATCACCCATTTCACCTTTGACTCCAGGCTGGGGGCACTGTGTTACGGTGTGATCGAAGGTTTGGATATTCTCACCACAGTTGTGAGACGGGGGCAGGGGGGTGTCTTTGATTTTCTACTTGTGCAGCAAGAAGCCGTAACTTGGGTCAGTGACAATGTGCTTCTTTGGAAAAGTGGCTGAGGTCCAGATACTCTGCCATTCCCTGGCCAGGGCTGGAGACATGAGGGGCGCGCATGTGGTCCATATTGGCTCTGGAGCTCACTATGTCCCCTACCCAGTTCCCAGGTTGGGGCATTCTGCTTCCTGACCTGCAATGGAATTGGGCAAAGCCCACCTCCTTTCTCTACTTCTACAGGGTGCAGGGAATTAAACAAGGGTCTGATCAAGCAATCGTGACTGACTGACTCAGGGCTCTCCTCTCAGACACTTGGGGATCAGCCAGGGGGACAAGGAGCAGAGAGACACCCAGAGCCATAATCCTATATTAATTCACCCACCCGGGGATCCTCCTTATGCCATGGAGCAATGCAGCCATGTAAGACACTCAAATCACGGCAACTAGCGAGGTTCCAATGTGGGACCTTTAGCACCAGCCTGTCCCACTGGTTGCTGGATGAGGAATTCTGAGCTGGAAATAAGGAGTGGGCTTTTTTCCTGTCTCCAGGAGGCATCCACTGCAGGGAACCCAGCCAGCCACACCCCCTGAGCTGTGTCATGCCCTGGCACAGTGCCCTTACCTCCCCCACTCTGGCTGTATTCTTGTAGCCCAAGAGCCTTCTGTCCTGGTGCCAGTCATAGCACCAGAGATCTTCTGCATCATGTATGGTCAGGCCTGGAAGAGAGAGAGAGAGAGAGATTTTCTCCTCATTCTGGTTGCAGTTTCTGTGTCCTTCCAATCCCATTGGTGGCTCCACAGTGGAGTGGAGAAGAACAGAGGCAGAGAGAGACTTGTCCTCCAGCTGGGGTCAGTCTGAGAGAAATGGTCTGGGGTCCCATTATCCACCTGTGGTCACTCTCAATCCCCTATTGGGTTCCGTGTCCCAGCTGGGTTCCTTACCCCTCTGTTGGAGCAGCAGTTGGTAGAGCCGGTAAGTCCCCTCCTTGGCCTGCCGGCTGATGTCCTTGTCTGGATCGCTGACAAATAGAGCCAGCTGGGCCACATGGTGACCCATCCTAGGGAACTCGGCTGAGATCTAATGGAAGGGAGAGGAGAGGGGACTCCATCAGCATTTTCCTGTCAGCTCCCCTGGGCCAGAGGGCTCCTTCCCCTTAGCTCCTCTGCAGGAGATGCTGGAGAACAGGAGCTTGAGATCGACCCTTCATTTGCTCTGCTGCCAAGGGAGCCCGGAGCTGCTTTGGGATGCCAAGCAGGGGTGGAGCATGGGCTCCTTAAAGGCCCGGGGACAACACTGAACCAGGACAAGTAGAACTTGACTCAAGCCGAGCTCACTCCCTGCTCTGACTCTGCCTCCCCATGAAGAACCCTCCTAAACCACAGCCCCGGCAGCAGCAGCAAATCCTGCAGCCCGCTGGAGCCAGCCCGCCTCCGCTTGGAGCCAGCAAGCTGGGGTCGGAGGTCACGTACGTCAAACTCAGGAAGGGAGACTGTGTATCTCAGCAGGGCTGTGCTGCTCCTGATGGCCCTGGCTCGCTCCTGCGACACCCTGGACACGACCCACAAGTTGATATCCTGTGGGGAAAGGAGGCAGGTCAGACTCAGTGGCCAGGTGCACCTGCTTTGCAAATGAGCCCCCCACGCCCCCAGCCCCAGGGGCCTGAGACATTCTGCACAGGAGGGAATATCTGAGGCCTTGATGGCAGAGCTTTAGAAGGGGATTCTTTCCCCCTGGACACAGCTTGTACCCTGCAGGTCACAACTTGTCAGCGTCTCTCTCGATTGGGACAACGTTCGGGGTCGGGGCTGGTCCCCTCCTCCCAGAACTCCTGATTCCTGAACAGTTCACCAGAAAGGAGACTGAACCCTCGGCCCTTCCCTGCTACGAAAATCCTTGGGGAGATGTAGGGAGTGACTGAGAACACAATCCCCTCAGGAATTTCAGAGCAGATCAGAGGGAAGGGCTGATTCCCTGGGCTCCTCCTGTTTCTCTAGGAAGGGGCGTGTGCCTCTCCTCTGAGAACCATCTCCCAAATCTCATGGGGTGTGTGTGTTGGAGGGGTGGGGGAAGGGTGGGTTTTCAGACTCTCACTCCCCAAGACAGCCAGGAGCCGTGTGGTTAGTGCTCAGCAGAACCAGGCAGAGCTCTGGCTTGAAATCCCAGCTCTTTCCTCTGTCCCTCAAGAAGGAAGGACCTGACACTGCATTGCACTGACCTCCCCAACCAAGGACGGCCCACTGGGGACCCAGCTAGGAGGACACAGTAAAAAATGGATCTTCCAGCCTCTCCTTACCAGTCCCCCAAAGAGTTCAGGTAAAATGGGGCTCACCTCCAAGATGAAGTGGAGCCTGTCTGTGTCTGGGGACTCTGCCAGCAGGTTCCCCAGCATGGCATCCAGGACCTCTGGGATGACTTTGTGCAGAGCCTGCAAAGCATGGGTCAGAGTTAGGGAACCTGGGCCTACACGTGCCACAGGATGGGAAGAGGGGTCTCTGGGAAGCACTGGGGAGACTCCAAACACATCTCCTGGCCTCTCTCCTTCACATCCCACTGCAGGCAATTCGCAAGAATTGATAACCCCTGGACCTTTGATCCATGAGCTTAGCAGGTCTCTGCAGAGGACCTTGTAGGCAGAAGAGTATGAAACAGCCAAGTTGCTATGGATGGAAGCTGGGCTTCTGGATAAAACATGGCTTATGAAAGAAAGAAAGAAAGAAAGAAAGAAAGAAAGAAAGAAAGAAAGAAAGAAAGAAAGAAAGAAAGAAAGAAATCCCCCAGGGAGGGGTAATCTCTTCCCTGCTGGAGGGAAGAATCCAACCCTGCAGCTTGTTCCAACTCTGTTACCCCACCCCTAAATCTGGAGCTCTAGCGAATCAAGGGAGCAGGGGCCAAGGAGCACTCTGGAAAAGTGAGAGGATGGAGGAGGAGGAGGTACCTGGATGTTGGTGGTGTCCTTCTCCGTGCCCAGGGTGAAGACGGAGTGAAGAGCAGCTCGCAAGAGTTGGGTCTCTAGGGCTGGCTCCAGGGCAGGTTTCATGGTGCTGGCAAGAGAGAGGAGCTGCTATTAGACTGCAGTACAGGGGTGGGACTGTCGCCAACACAGACACCAACCCACAGGGATAGAGGCACATTCTGGAGAGAATGGAAACTGAGGCACTTAGCTAGGGAATGACAAGGCCACGGCGTCACAGACAGACAGTGGCAGGACAGGAATAGCTCTTGTTCCCTGGAGCCTGCTGCCTCTCCTGTATCTGAGCCCGGGAGTGAGCCTCTCCCCAAGGCCCCTGTCATGTTATGGAAGTGAAAAGAAGAGCCCTGCCAGGAGAGAGTGACCCTTCCCACCACACCATCTCCGCCAGAGGCGCCACTCTTGGGAGGTGACCTGGGAGGGACAGTGACGGTGCCTCCCAGCCTTGGGCCTGAGCAGCACTGAGGTGAGGGGAGCCGGCGGAGTGGGGGGGTGGGGCTGTCTCAGTACCAGAGGTTGCCCACTGCAGCCAGGGAGTGGGCGAGGACGGCGCTGGGTGACGAGTCATCGGGAAGCTCCTCGATGAGCTCCTGTGAGACGTGAAGGAGACAAAGGAGCGTGTAAGATTCAGGCCCGACTGACACCTCCTAGTGAGGAGATGACACAGCCAGTGCCCCACATGGCCAGCAGGATCCCCCACAACCTCCTGCTCCCCCGATTCCCTCCTGCCCATCCGACTTGTCCCCCTTCCTGGATTCCTGCCCAGCTCACTCCCAATCCCCTTCTCTCCTCCTCCCTGTCAAAACTTCCCCCATTTAGCCCCATCCCGATGACCAATCTGGGACCATGTGATTCCTTGTCCCCCACTCTCAGCTGCCCTCCAGCCCCACAATTCCCCCCCTGCCCACTACCCACCAATCTCAGAATTTCTCCCTTCTCTTCTCCCAAGTCATCAGCGACAGCAATCCCTGCCCTCTGCTGCCCCCTCCAACAGTACCCAGCCCCCACCCATAAGCGTGGCCATACCCTTGCCAATCCCATGTCTCTCTCCTCTCGCCAGCTGCCATATGGCGTGTCTCACTCACCACGATCCTCTTCACCACAGCCGCCTTGCAGCAGCGCGGCTCCAGCGTGTCCTCCCCTCTCTCCCGTGCAGCCAGACATGCGGGGTAGATGGCCTGAAGGAACAGGAGCTGCTGCCCCTCATCCTGGACCCACCAGGAGTGGGGTATAACGAGAGAGAACCTGTTAGCGAGGGACCTTCCTGCCCCACCCAAACCAGCTCCAGGGCTCAGGCCTCAATGGGAGATTGTGGGGACCCGCCTATTGTCCAAATCCCCCACCACTAATACGCAAGCAGGATCAGGAACTGGGACAGTGCCTGTGGGGGGAGACAACCTCAGCTGTTGGGGGACAAACACCCGCATCTTGGGGGTCCCACATCATGGATGTAAAAGGGCCCCATTAGGGGTGGTGGATCAGGAGGGACAAGACCCTCGGCAGGGGGTGGGGATGCTGGGAAGGGACAGGACAATCTTGGTTCCAGCCCAGGTGGGGAACATTTGTACCTTATCTCTGCACTGGAGCTGCTCTCGGATGACCTTGAGAGCAGCTTCATCTTTGGCCACGTCCACCCCTTCCTCCTGCTCCGAATCCAGGGGGGTCCCTGCACCAGGGAGGGAAGGACAGGGGCGTGGTGGGCAGAGCAGGATTCAAGACCCCCCTTCCCAGCTCAGGCCCCCAGGGCAGATGGGGCCCCAAACCTCCCTCTCAGGGATGCCTTCAGCCCCCAACAGCTGCCGAAGCCCAGAGCAGAGCCCCCCTCCCCTGCCCAGGACTCCAGGGGAGGTGCCTGTTCCCCCCGCCCGGAGCAGCAAGGACCAACTGGCAGCAGCTCTTCACGCCCCCACCCCCAGGTCCCCGTGCAGAAGGGGCAGCTGTGTGACGGCTGCTGCTGTCCGTGGGGTTCGTGGGGCTCAGGCCAGACACCTGGGCTGGGGACCCCCCCCCCGAACCCCTGGGAGAGCGTCTGGGCCCAGGGTGTTCACATCCCGTCCTCAGCCCTCCCGGAGCCCAGCCTGGCTCCTCACCTGGCACAAAGCAGTGGCGCCCGTCGGCCTGGCTGCTGCCAGAGGACCAGGTGCTGCCGCTGTCCCAGGCTGAGCTGCCGGTGCTGGGACAGGGACCTTCCCCCTCCTGGCCGGCGGGGGCTGGAAGGGCCTCAGAGAGCGGGCAGGGCGAGGCCTCCTGATGGGAAGGAGGGCTGGGCTCCTGGGGCCGCTGCTGCCCACACAACAAGCCCCAGAGCCACCCTGCCCGGCGCCCCTCCTGGGCTGGGTCCTGTCTGCCAAACCGCAGCCTGGGCCAGCTCCACTGGGGCCTGGTCGGGGCCTCTCCCAGCTCGGCGCCTGCGCCGGGAGCCGGGGTCCTTTTCCAGAAGGCCGGGCACTTCCGCCGTCTGGCCTGGACGGGACCTGCTTCCCCGCCAGCGGGGACGCAGGGCTTGTTCTGCCCCTTGGGAAGACGGCAGCTGCTTCCCTCAGGCTCTGGGGCCACCTGCAGAGCCTTCCTCCGCAACATCCGCAGGAGCCTGGCCATCCTGGAACCGAGCGGGGAGCAGGGGTGAGTCTGGGCTCAAGGCAGCCTTTCACTCCTGGCCCTTTTCCGTCCCTCCTCCTCCCTGCTCCAACCACAGCCGCCCCCTCTGCCCCCACAGGAGTGCAGGGAGTGCCATCTACACACACGGGCAGGAGTTCATTGCATGATCTGCTCCCAACGTTCCCCCTCATAATCCCTGCTGCTGCAATAGCCAGGAAGTCTCATCCTTTTCCAGCAATGGGGTCAGTCCCAAAGACCATCGGTTACTCTGGACATGCAGCCCCCTCCTGTCGTCCCAGGCCACACTCCCACCCAGGCTAGAGAAGGAACAGAACCCAGGAGCCCGGACTTCTCCTGCGAAACCATTCTCCACATCAAAGTCATAAAGAGCATAAGCACAGGAAGACCAGGACCCTCCTTGTTCCCCATTGATTTCCAGGCTCAGCAGCTCACAGGGTCTGGCCCAGCTCAGAGACTCTCAGCCTGGGGAACAGTGTCCCACAAGGGAAGGGCTGGGAGCCCCATTGCTGGAACCTTTCCAAACAGACTGGAGATGGCTCTGGAGAAGCCCCTGCCCGGTCTAAGTGTGAGGGGCTCTTGGGGGCTGTTTGCAAATGAAATCCCCCTTTGGAGATAGTCTCTCCCCCTGTTTCTCCTCTCCCCAGACAGACAGGGGAAGCCACCGAGGAACCCGAACGCCACTCACTTGCTCTCAGTGATGGGATGATGGATGGCGGATGTTCAGGGTCAGCAGACGTCCCTCACCCTCCTCCTCACTCTCCAAGCCCAAGGCAGGCTGGAGAGGGTGGTGACCTCAGGAGGTACCCTGCCCAGCCAGCAGGCAGGGTGATGACACGAGGGCGATCGACTGGATGTGAAAACAAGAGTCTGTCTGATTGCCAAGGGACGGAGAAACTCAGCCAGCAGCAGGGGGGTGCTGACAACGGCCCTAGGGCGGAGGTGACAGCGCCTCCAGGATCCTGACATCCCAGCACTTTACACACCTTCCTGGAGCCTCCCAACCCCGCTGGGCTGTAGCCATGGGACCCCAACCCGACTGACAGCAAACGGGCCTCAGCTACCAGCTCAGGGTCACACTGAGTCTCAGAGCCATGGATGGACCCCTACACTAACCACTGCTTCACACTCCCTCCCACAGCTGGCAATTGCAACCAGGCCCTAATGGCTGGTCCGCCTGCCTTTGAGATGGAGTGTCACTCCTGCTTCCATTGCTGCCTATTGATCTGTGGGACTTTGGGCAAGTTGCTCCCCCTCTCTATGGCTCTCTGGGACTCACATCCCTGAATGGGCTTTAAAAAAGACAATGGTTAAAGTTTGGACCCAACTAGTTCTTGTTTCTCGAGACGAGCCATTTTAGCAAAGTTTAGAGTTCTTGACATTCAGCACCTGGAAACATCCCTTTCTCCTTCACAGACGGCCTTAACATGCCTTATCTCACCCAGGCTCCCTGCTGCCTGGAGTTAGAGAATTGACCCTGTTCCCATTGGACCTACCCAAGGTGTCACACAGCAAAGTGGTGACGGAGCCAGAAAGAGAAGACAACAGTCCTAACTCCTGTTCTAACAGACAACAATCCCCCCGCCCTGCCCCCGGAGGCAGGGATAAAGTCCAGGAAATAAGGTGTGAACATTTGCATGGAAACCGTTTTCTGTCAGAAAATCCATTCAGACAAAATCACTTTGTTTCTTGAAATCGTAACAAGTAGGAGGAAAATTCTTTGCAAAAATATTTGTTTGCAAAACAAGAGCATCTCCTGTCCGTCACAGCACATTAAACTGTCTCATCGTACACAAAGGGGAGACACTATGCTCTAGAAAATTAGATGAGATGCTTCAGTCTGAGCTAAGTAGTTGCTGCTCTTCACAATTTCAGAACAATAAAATACAAATGAAATTGAATATTAGGTCATGATCTGCTATGGCTCAGTGTGATAGGACACCCCCTAGTCGGCACTATTCCGAGTGACACTCTTCAGTGGATCCCCAGCATCCACCCATGGCGAGGTAGGTGGGAGAGGATTGTTATTCTTACTTGACAGAAGGAGAAATGAAGGCTGAGAAAGGAACAGTGACTTGTCTTAGCTGATGCAGCCAGTCAGTAGCAGAGTTGCTCTCAAATGAGCTACAGACCAACAATTGTTCCTAGTAATTATTCAGCAATTATTTCAGAAGAATTGGAATGTTTGAGAGGATCATGAACTGCTCCGAGACAATGAATGGAGAGCAGCGTCCACATTGGTCACACATATAACTGGTTGTGACTTACTTGCTTGGTCATAAAAGAGAACAACAAAGACCAGAGTTTCCTCCCTGTCAATAGCCCCGTCCTCAGCCAATCAAGGTTGGAACTTTGAGGGGTGGGAGGCTAAGGGTTCTCATCAAATAGCCCAAAGAATGGCCCTGGTCACCACCGAGGGGATCACTCTCGGAGCACTAGTCCAGTCTCACCTCTCTGTGAGGGCCTCCCACAACCCTCCCCCCCCCCGGCCCCGGTAGGTAGGAGGGACAGAGGAAAAGGGAAAACAAAAAGGAGAAACCCCAATGTCCCCAGTAATTCTAACGGACAAAGTCCTAGGTCGGAAATAAAATACTGCCCCCACAATCTAATGTTTTCCTTTCCTAAAAATCAGCCAGCACCTGATGGATCAGACTGAACAGGTTCCAAACCTCTCTGAGGCTCTTACCTTCTATACAGGGACGTCTGTTTTCAAGCAAAACCACAAAAAGAAAAGGAGAAAACTCCGAAGAGGGTCCTCCTTGCGCTCACAAATGTGAAAGTCAATGCTCTCTCAGTCCTCCAGGAGAGACCTCGAGAAGGAGACGTGCTGAAGCAAAGCCACAGGGATCTCCGAGGTGTCCCCTGTCCTGCACCCCTGTCCTGCCTGGCTGATGTCAAGATCTCTCTGTGAGGTCATTGCCTCCCCACCACCTTTGTCCAATAGGCTGAGGTCCTGCCAAAGGCCCTTGTGATGTCACTGCCACACCCACCCCTCCCCTGCAGTGCTGATGTCCTGCCCCTGTCCAGCTACATTGGATGTTTGAGCTTTGTTGCTAGCTATAGGACCCTTCCTTTGGTTCTTTTCAAACTTGTTTTCTTTGAATGGGTCCAGCTTCTCAAGGGATCCGATTGCTCTGTGTCACTGCCCTGTCCTCATCATTAATTACCACTCTGCTACTCTTTTATCACCCACCAATGTTAGCAGCAGTGATTTTTTATTTGGGTTGCAGTTCACTGATATTTATTTTCAAGAATTAGTCCCTGACAGCCTCTTCATATCCCTAGTGCCCAGAACCTGCTCCACACAGCACGGCGAGAAAAGGCCACCCAGCCCAGCTATGCCATAGGGGCTAAGCACAAAACAACCTTAGGAGTTTGTGTCATCCATAGCTTCTGAACAACATGTGCGGGTCATCAGCTTACAAATACATTCTAGACCGGTAGCGTAGACAGGCCCCAAATGTTTCTAAGTGTCCTGCCTTGAAAAAGAGGAGAGAAAAAAACAGAACCTTGATTAGCTTTATTTTATAGTCGTGGAAACTGAGGCACGGAGAAGGAAAGAGATTCGCTCATGGTCAAAAAGCCAGGAATAGAAAACGGCAGATCTGCTGATAGTCAGTCCTGGGCCCTAGACGTGTTTTTTCTGGCCTCTCTGCTTCAGCTCCAGCAACAACCCGAGTCGAGGTTTTCTTCGTCTCCATGTCCTTTAACTTCACGTCACTGCAGAAGAAAGATTGTTTCTGACCAGCTGGCTCTAATGCATGGAGATGTCTTTCCAGAAGACGTGCTCTGGCTCAGTCCCATGTCATAGGTTTTCTGGAGGAAGTTCTCGGTGACGTTCTAGGGCCTGTGTTGCACAGAAGATGGACAGAATGGTCCTTTCTGTGTTATCCGTGTGTATGATAACACCCATTTTTTCACGTTCTGTGTGTATATAAATCTCCTCACTGTATTTTCCACTGAATGCATCCGATGAAGTGAGCTGTAGCTCACGAAAGCTTATGCTCAACTAAATTGGTTAGTCTCTAAGGCGCCACAAGTCCTCATTTTCTTTTTGCTTAGATGCATGGGTCTGTAGTTGCCTGGATCACTTTTTTCCCTCTTGCTTTACTATCATCGGACACTAGATGGGGAGGAAGAGCCTCACCAGCTCTATAAAACCAGCTGGGGGAAGGCTGGGAGCAACAGGTATCAGAATAAGCTGACCCGGGCTTCTCAAACTTTTGTTTTTGCTGGCCCCACTTTGAAAGTATTTCAGGCTATGACAACCCCTGACCCCCAAACAGTCATAGCAAGTTACTGTACGGACTCATAGAAACATACGCATGGTATTGCCACCCTTACTTCTGGGCTGCTACGGGCAGGGCACTGCCCTCAGAGCTGGGCAGCTGGAGAGGGGCAGCTGTTGTAGCCCTCTTCCCCTCCTGCCCCCCTCCCCTGAGAATATTTCTGTGATCTCTTGACTCCCCCTCCCCCCCGCCAAAGCCTTGCAACCCCCTTTTGGGTCAGGACTCCCAGTTGGACAAATGCCGAGCTAGACAATCTCAAACCATGAACTAGTTCCCAGGCGTCTCTGGGCCGATTCTCAGAGGAGGCAGCTCCCAGAATCAGGCCCTCAATGGCTCTCCCAGTGCAGCAGGCCCTGGGTGCAGCAATCGGTTTGAAACAGGAACCCCTGCAAGATGCTCTCTACCTTCGGTTCCTGACCCCTCCAGGGGCCGAGTGCATCTCCCCCATCCTCAGGCAGAGCTCAGAGCAGAGTCAGCAGCAGCAGCCCCTCCCCGGCGAGAGCTCCAAGGGAAGGCAGGGGCCTGGAAGAGAGAGGAGAGGGGCACAGGCAGGTCAGCAGAGGGGTGGAAGGTGGATCCCACCCCAGGAGATTTAACAGAGAGAGGAAAGCGGGGCTGTGAGAGTGCAGAACAGAGACACCCCTCAGCAAATCCCCCCACCCCAGACACCGAGATCCCGGCCTGGGAGAGGGGTTCGCTCCCCAACACTTACTCACGACAGCTGCAGCAAGGGGTCCCTGTGGGGCGGGAGGAGCTTCCACCCCGCTCCGGCTGGCTGGATCTGGAAAGAGAGAGAGAGAACAGGGAGAGGAGAGTGCGGTGAGGAGTTGGTGCCCAGGGGTCCCCCTGCCCTGCTCCTATCTCTCGACCCCCATTGCAGGGGTATCTGTGGGTGTGTTCAGGGAAGGGCCAGGGGCTCTGCTCCACCAGGGCTGAGAGCATCAGAGCAAAGTAACTGTAACACTGCTGAGTATTTTCAATGTTGCCTCGTCCTGAATGTCACTGATCCCCCAGTTTAGAATGCGTCTCCCCGGCCGCTTCTCTTGCTAATTTGAACTTCAGGGAACACATCAAATCTCTCTCCTGTCCCCCACAGCTGCTGGGTATGGACCACGGCCAGGGCCCTCTACACGGGGGTTAACATCTGGATTCTGGCCAAGCTGGTTCTAGCCCATGTGGCCAACCCCCAGTGACCAAAAATCACAAGTCAGAGCCCCCCAAAACCATCAGATTGGCTGAAACAAGATGAGATTTTGAAAACAACTTTGGGTTCTGTTCTTGATCTCCTGGTGGTGGAGCCTTTAGGGGTCACCTTTTCAAGCTTTTCTCCCCATCCAGGAGGGCTAGAATAAGAAAAACTTCCAACAAAAATGGTCAACCACGCCAAAATCTTCTACCAGAATCATAAAAAATTAGTCCAGAATGATTGAAAACAGAACAATTTTTGGTTTTTGAATTTTCCAGGAAGACAGTGAATGTTTTCTATTAAAGCCGACACTTTCCACAAAAACTTGCCTTTAATCAAACACCCAATTTTTCCTAAAAAAAAGTCAATGGAACCATTTCAGTCCACTCGTTACAGCTGCTGTGAAATCCCCCATCTCACCCACCCCAGTTCCCACAACCTCCCCCACAATTCCATCCCCTGCACCCATTGCACACACAGCTGCGCCCCCTGCCTGGCCAAAGGGCCCCTTCCCTGCCCCCCAAAGAGCAGCTGCAGCAGATCCCAATGGGGGGATCCACACAGGGACCAGCCAGCTGCACCTGCTGCTGCTCAGCCTTGCAGGGTCCGTGTTTAGCCTCTCCCCGTCCCCTTCCTTGGCAGAGAAGTGCGGTACCTGGGGCTGTGCCAGGCCCATCCCTGCCATGAAGATGCCCTGTGGGCTGCGGTGCCCCGGGAGAGGGAGAAGCTGCTGGATCCATCTGGGCTCCGGGCGAGCGCTGGGTTGGGATCAGGCCCCTCTGGGGTGGCTGGGCAGCTGGTTTGCAGGGCTGGTCACCTCCTGGCCCCTTGCAGATTGTCTGAACGTGGCAAGCTTCTCTCTAAGGGGAGCTCGGACAGTTCCTCCCAGACCTGTCAGTCACGACATTGCCTCCATTGTTTAGAACCGGTTGTGGGGTCCCCGTATCAGGATTCCCCCCTTATATCCCCTCACCACGCCCTGGAGGGACCAGATGGAGGGATCTCACTTCAGTCCTTGGCCCTGGCCTGCTGGGATCCCTCAGGCACGCGGTGACATTCACTCGTGTTCATCCACTCCCCACTTACAGGATTGTGACCAGTGGTGTCTCTCCCAAGCACCCCTGTCCCAATGCCACCCCAATGGGCTCCAGAGCTGTTGCCCCTCCATTCCCCACCCAGTTCTCTGGCTTCATACCCTCGCCCATGCTCCTGGTGTCACGCCCCACAATCTGCTTGGCTGAGAATTCATTCCCAGTGCTTCCAGCCCAGGGTCCTTGTCCCTCCCTTCCCCCTAGCCAGCCTGGGACAGGGGCAGCAGCTACCCCTGCAGCCCCACCAGCCGGAGCAAAACGGAGAACACGAGAGGCAAAAGCGCGTGCGTCTCCTTTTCGGGTTGTGCCTCCAGCCCAAGAACCAAATGGATTATCCAGTGGTTCTCCAACTTTTGTCCTGGTGACCCCTTCCACACAGCAAGCCTCTGAGTGCAACCCCCCTCCCCCGCCGTTATACATTAAAAAACACTTTAATATATTTAACACTGTTATAATGGCTGGGGATGAAGCAGGGTTTGGGGGTGGAGGCTGACAGCTCATGACCCCCACATAATAACCTCACGACCCCCAGTTTGAGAACCCCTGGACTACACTGAGCATGCACAGACAGAGAGCCAGAGGGTTGAAAGGCCGCTGGGATGGACAAGACTTGTGGGGCTCCGAGATACTGTCTCCCCCCACCCCCACCCCGCCACCCCGCAGCAGTGTGAATTCAGCTCTAACCAGGGGCAGGAATCTGAAATCAGTTAAACAGCAGAGACTTCATGCAGGCAGAGGTCCGGCTTGCCAGGCAGGGACAGCTCCTTCCCTTCCAGAACGTGGGCATCGGCAAATCTCAAGCATCAGAAACCTGGGAATTACAGAGTTACGGTCCATGCCCAGGCAACCTCAACTCTGCTCCCTGGAGCAGGCAATAGGCACTGGGATTATCGGCATGTACAGCGGCTGCACTCACTGTGGGACCTGTAGCTGTACTGAAGGGTGGGGCAGGTCGAGAGAGGTGATAGGCGTTAGTTTGAGGAGTGTCCGAGCTGTGACTGGGCTACGAGGAAACCAGGGGTTGCCCCCACCCCATCAAAGCGCAGGAAGCCTTGTACCTTGAGGCTCCAGTCTGCCTCATTTTGTTGCAAACTTGTGTATGTTGTCTCAGTAGCAAGGCACTGGGGGGGTCTTGCCATGGGGATTGGCAGCAGTGAGGTGGGATGCCAGAGCAGGCTGTGGGTTGAATGGTGGGTAAGGGAAAGTCTACGGTTAGATGGTATCCAGTGAGTGAGTGGGAAGTGGTTGGTACATTTCACATGTGCAGTATTGTGCAGGGATTGTGATTAGTGTTTGAGCCCTGGGCAAGCGGAGGCAGCTCCTGCCCATGACAGTGAAAAGGCCGAGTGTGAGCGTATGATGGACCTGTTGGGACATCACTCAGAGGGCGGAGTTACGGCTACCTGGGCACGTACCTGTATTTCCTGGCTTTTAGGTGGTTGAGATTTGCTGAACTCGATATTCTGGAACTGCTCCATTCATGGCCGTGGATATTCTCATCCCCACTGCTGGAGAGCCTGGGATATGCACCAAGCGTGCCCGGACTCAGCTCCTCACCCTGGTGTCAGCGGTGTGTTCTTGGTGCATGCTCCCAGTATGCCTGTTCTCCGCTCCACACCCACAGTGGTAGGGCTTCCCCACATACTGGCTCACAGGGGGTGCAGGAAGAGGTGCTCAGACACCCCCAGAGGGGCAGGGACCCACAGAGCCCAGCTCACATGAGGGGGTCGAGGATCATTGGGAGGGAGGAGGCACAGGACCCTCCCTCAAAAGCAATGGCCCCCCAGAACCATGTTCACATGAGGATGGAGGGCACAGAGGGTGGGGTCAGAACTACAGAGTTGGCCAGGGCCCTCCCCCCTCCCCCAGATCCTGTCACTCACACAAGGGACAGGCACACATGGGAAGTTTTAGGGAAACAGGCTCAGACTCCTCAAGGACAGGCCAAGGCCTTCCAGCTCCCAGATCCCATTGGGGTGTCAGCCATATATGGGCTGGGAGGTGCCAGATCACGACCCACACACCCCTGCTCCTATTCTCACCCAGTCCCCATCCCTCTCCCCCACTCCTCCCTTCTCAGTGCCCCACCCCACCTAGCCCCCAACCTCAACCCCTCTCTGCCCCTATTCCCAGCCACTCTTCCGTCCTTCTCAGCCTCCGCTCCCAGCAAGCATTTGCATGTGGAATTCATTGTCATTTCAAAGACAGGGTTAGCACCTTCTGAGTATTCTGCTGTATTTGGATTAAGTTTCCCCAAAATAAATTATAAGAATAATAATAAAAACCCTTGGAGAGAGGCAGATGAGAGCAAGATGCCTCCTTTTTTTAAGATACAGATTTACTACCAAGGCTTGGATTTGAACTCCTAAGAGCATAAGACCTCCCACACTGGGTCAGCCCAAAGGTCCATCCAGCCCAGTGTCCTGTCTTCTGACAGTGGCCAGGGCCAGGTGCCCCAGAGGGAATGAATAAAACAGGGAATCATCAAGTGATCCATCCCCTCTTGCCCATTCCCAGCGTCTGGCAGAGGCTAGGGACACCATCCCTGCCCATCTTGGCTCATAGCCATGGATAGACCTGTTCTGCATGAATTCATGGTGCCCGCTGCGGTTCAATGGCTGGACCATTCCCCCTGGTGCCATAACTGGCTTTCAAGCTCTTTCCCCTCTCTCCCTGCACGGGCACAGTGTGATTTGCTTGGCGTGTGAGTCTCACACCGGCTGAGCAGCCGGCCAACCTATAATCAAAGTGGTTCATAACGTGGTCATTTGATCTCCCCGAAAGGGCTGGGGGATGCCCTGCACTCTGTTGGGAGAACTTTCAGCCATCTAAAAAAAGAACAGGAGGACTTGTGGCACCTTAGAGACGAACACATTTATCTGAGCATAAGCTTTCAGGAGCTACAGCTCACTGCATCGGATGCATTTAAAATCCTGGTGCACTGATCTCAGCCCTGGCTGTAAGGAAAGCAGGTCAACTTTAGCTGGTTGGGGGCTTTGTCTGGGGGAGGAGGGGATCTCAGAAATCCCTTGTCCAAATGGCCCTGTGGGCCCCACCCCCACCCCCGAGGCACACAAACTGTCAAGGCTCCAAGTCAGCGGGTGGATTTCAGAGCAGGCAGGACATCGGTGCTTTTGGGCAGGGAGCTGGCGCTTTGCTAGAATAAAATCTCTTTAGCTGCCCTCCACTAAGATCCCGTCCTTCAGCGCCTCGTCCCCAGGGCTCGCTTGGGACCCCAAGTGAGGGTCAGCCCCGGACTCCCCCCCCCCCACGGCGGGCTGAGACGTGCGACGCTGCCGGGACGGCAGTTCAGAGGGGGTGTTAGGACACTTTGGTCCATCAGTTAAAAGACAAAGAAACAAAGTCTGCCCTGGGGACCAACAGAGACATCTTCTCTCACTGCAGAGAAAAATCATTTCCCCTTCCACCCAAAACGATCCGCGCTCGTGATTTGCTGCCCAGCAGCGGAGTTCTTGTCTCGGGAGGCAACTTCAGCTCCTGCAGGTTACCCGCCTATTTTGCCCCCCTTAACCCTCCTTCCATCTGGTCAGCGCACAGCCCCCTCCCCAATAGACCCCGCCCGATCAGAGCACAGCCCCCTCCCCAATAGACCCCGCCCGCCCCCGCCCCCATCTGGTCAGTGCACAGCCCCCTCCCCAATACCGCCCCCCCCGATCAGAGCACAGCCCCCTCCACAATAGACTCCACCCGACCCCTCCCCAATCTGGTCAGCGCACAGCCCCCTCCCCAATAGACCCGGGGTTCCCCAGTGTGATCGATGCACCCACCCAGGTCTTCTCCCCCCCACCCACCCGACACCTCCCTGCTCGCCCCCTCCCCGATCCGTGCACAACACCAGCCCCTCCTCACCTGCTGGTGGAGACCCCCAGCCCCTGATCGCTCCGTGGGCAGCCGGCGCCTGGATCCTGGCTCGCAGCTCGCCCAGGCTCGTGTCCCCTGGAGCGGGCTCAGAGCGAACCCGGCTGGCAGGCAGAGGGAGCAGCGAGGGGACGGGCTGCCCCGCCGGGAGCCGCCAGGCTCCGGGAGAGGGTCCCGCAGCTGCAGCCCCGCTCAGCTGGGCAGATCAGCAACACCGAAGGGAAACGCACCCAGCTGTCTGTCCCCGGGGAGCGGGCGAAGAGCAGAGGCTCCAGCTGGTCAGGATCCTGCAGCTCTCCCCGCTCTTGTGTGGCTGCCTCCCGGGCTTATGGCTCGGGCTGGGCGGGGGGTCGTCCTTAAATACGCCGTGCCGCGAGATCCGGGGACACCGACACGGAATGATCCATATGAGGCGCATCGGGGAGCGGGATAGAGCCGCCCCCCACCCCCTGATGCGGCTCAGTGCAGCGTAGCCAGCTGCCGGGGAGAGCGCCTGGCCTGAGGCTGCGGGGAAGTGGGGGAGTCTCCCGGGCCAGCAGCTCAGGGGCCGGACAGGAGGGTCCCCTGGCCCGTGGGCCGTAGTTTGACCTTCCCCGCTATAGACTGTCGGCCAGTGACGTATGATACCATATTAGGCGCGTCTTCCAGACATGTGGGTGGGAGGGGCAGGGCTGTTTCCTCCTGCTGCTCCGCCCCTCCCCCTGTTCATAGACTATCAGGGTTGGAAGGGACCTCAGCCGGTCATCTTGCCCAACCCCCTGCTCAAAGCAAGACCAATCCCCACTTTTTGCCCCAAATCCCAAATGGCCCCCTCCAGGATTGAACTCACAACCTTGGGTGGTTTAGCAGGCCAATGCTCAAATCACTGAGCTACCCCTACCCCCCCAAAGCAGATCTGCGTCCCTGGGTGGGCTCGAACCACCAACCTTTTGGTTAACAGCCGAATGCGCTAACCGATTGTGCCACAGAGACTGGGCAGCCAGGCCCCAGGCAGGGAGCAAGTGGCCATAGCCAGCTGCTGGGCAGAGCCTGGCTGGGGAGGGGAGGCAGCAGCAGCCCGATCCCTGCCCAGGCTCGGCTTCCCGGCGAGCCGCAGCCCCACCCCGGCAGGCCCTGTGTGCAGCAGCTGGCTGCGGAGGGGCGACAGCCCAGTCCCCCCACACTCAGCTTTCCGGGGCAGTGGAAGTACCTTAAAGTGAGTGTGCTGGGGGGGGGACGGGACCACAGGCCCCCGAACCGGGGCACTGCCCCCTGCACCACCCTTTCCCCTGAGGCCCCGCCCCCTCGCTCCTCCCCCCCACCTTACAATGTGGAAGTGGGAAGACAGGTGCAGGGGGGGGGTGTGTGTGTGTCTCTCTCTCTCTCTCCAGCTTGCAGAGAGGCTCTGACCCGCCCCATCCCGTCCTCTCCCTCCCCCCAAGTTGCCTTTTGGCCCCTCCCCCAATACATGGACACAAATCAGATATCAAGAATTATAACATTCATAAACCCGTCGGAGAATACTTCAATCTCTCTGGTCACGCAATCACAGACATGAAGGTCGCTATCTTAAAACAAAAAAACTTCAAATCCAGACTCCAGGGAGAAACTGCTGAATTGGAATTCATTTGCAAATTGGATACTATTAATTTAGGCTTAAATAGAGACTGGGAGTGGCTAAGTCATTATGCAAGGTAGCCTATTTCCCCTTGTTTTTTCCTACCCCCACCCCCCCCCAGACGTTCTGGTTAACCTTGGATTTAAACTTGGAGAGTGGTCAGTTTGGATGAGCTATTGCCAGCAGGAGAGTGAGTTTGTGTGTGTGTGTGTGTGTCCGGAAAAAAAAAAAAAGGGAGGGGGGGTGAGAAAGCCTGGATTTGTGCTGGACATGGCCCACCTTCATTACCATGCACATTGTATGGAGAGTGGTCACTTTGGATGAGCTATTACCAGCAGGAGAGTGAGTTTGTGTGTGTATGGGGGTGGGGGGGGGTGAGAAAACCTGGATTTGTGCTGGAAATGGCCCACCTTGATTATCATGCACATTGTAGGGAGAGTGGTCACTTTGGATGAGCTATTACCAGCAGGATAGTGAGTTTGTGTGTGTGGTTTTTGGAGGTGGGTGAGGGGGTGAGAGAACCTGGATTTGTGCAGGAAATGGCCCACCTTGATTATCATGCACATTGTGAAGAGAGTTGTCACTTTGGATGGGCTATTACCAGCAGGAGAGTGAGTTTGTGTGTGTGGGGGGGGTGGAGGGTGAGAAAACCTGGATTTGTGCTGGAAATGGCCCAACTTGATGATCACTTTAGATAAGCTATTACCAGCAGGAGAGTGGGGTGGGAGGAGGTATTGCTTCATGGTCTCTGTGTGTATATAATGTCTGCTGCAGTTTCCACAGTATGCGTCCGATGAAGTGAGCTGTAGCTCACGAAAGCTCATGCTCAAATAAATTGGTTAGTCTCTAAGGTGCCACAAGTACTCCTTTTCTTTTTGTGCATACAGACTAACACGGCTGTTACTCTGAAATCCCCCAATACTAAAACAGACAAGTTCTTATAATAAAAAAAGGGACTAGCCCCCCCCCACCCTTGAACTGCTGGGGGCCCCAAGCAATTGCTTAGGCTGAGTCTCTCTGTTTATACCCAGGGCTCTGAGTGTAGGTAGCCCAGCCCAGCACATGTTTCTCAGTCTCCCCGTACCCTGCACCACCACCTCCAGCTGTTGAAACTGAACTCACCTGGGCCTGGGCCTGGGCCCCCCCTGCCGTGCCCCCCCCCACCATAGAACTGTACACCCTTCTCTGCCCCGGCCCTGCTGGCTCCCCCTGGGGACGACACTACTCTTCCTGGTTCCACACCATGACCGCCAAAGGCTCACAAACCAGCAGATAAAAAACTCTGCATTTAGTATTTTAAGTTTCATGATTTTTAAGTGGGTCTCACGGTTTTGAGACCCGACTCATTTTGAACTCTTGCGTTTATCAATACAAAAATTATCTAACCCCTCTCTCTCTCTCTCTCTCTCTCTCTCTCTCTCTCTCTGTCACACACACACGCGTCACTTAGTCTTACACACCTGCTGTGGGCGCTGACTCCCTGGGCGCAGGAAGAGGGGGCGCGACGGGGAGGCCTTGGGGGAAGGGGCAGAGTGGGGATGGGGCCATGGGACAAATCAAACTTCTCAAGAGCCTGTCTGTGCCCAATATAGTTTTAAGGGGCTCCTACCTCCCCTCTCCTGCCATGGCTCTTAAAACCAACTGAGAATCTGAACCGTCTGCTGCCCAGGGCTCTGGGGTGAGCGGAGCTAATGCCAACCCCAGTATGGCCTGATACGGCCTGCACCCTATTTGTGAGACGAAGGGTGAGAATTTTCACCGGGAGTGGGCTCAAGTCACTGCTGGGTAGCAGGCCTGGTACAGCCAACCAGAAATCCCCCCTATCATCACTGGGGTTGGGTCCAAGGGAGCAAGGAAAAGAGAGACGTCTGGTGCACCCCCCTCCTTGCATTGCAGGCTGACATACGCGGTGGAGTGTGAACTACCGCCCTGCACCGCCTCACATACTTGATTTGCCACGGCTTTCATGGGACGGTGGAGGTTGATGCTTCCCTAAACCCTCGGGATACAACTTTCCGACTCTCTTTTCCCCTCCCGCAGCCACTCACACGCTAAACCCCCTGAAAGTAGCAAACACTGAAAACCCATCGCAGGCAGCCTAGCTCCGGGCAAGCAGCAGGAATGGGACGGAAGGGCAGAAGCTCACGTGTTCTCCTCGCCCCTGGCAGAATGCCTTGTGCGGGTTGTACCTGGGGGGTGCAGGGGTGGAATGAGCCAGGGACGTGTGCCCGTTTGAGCGATTCATAGCAGGCAAACGAGGCACCTTTGGGGGAGCCTTGTCCAGGCCTGCCATGGGTCAGCTCTCTCAAACCACCACCCCTGGCAGCGCAGGCCTGACCTTCCAGCCCCCTGCAGGCCTCGCTCTCTGTGTACAGGTTAGCGATCGACACCCCCAAAGCCTCTGAGCGTCCCTCGGGAGTGCTCAGCCCGTTCCGCTGAGCACACGCAGAACTGTGACTCTAATCCCTCAGGCGCAGTCCACAGCAGCTTGTAAGATTCAATTCAGGCCAACCACTCTATTGAGAACCCAGCACTTAGAGATACAGAAAACAGGAATGAGTTTATCATCAAAGAACAGAGATGCAAGCGAGAGTGAATAAATAAATACTGGAAAGTAATGGTTACATAGAAAACCAAATCCTCACACTTTCTCGAGCCGGGGTTCTCACAAATTTTTGGCAGCCTCAGCATGCGGCTCTGACAATACTTAACTAACTGTAGGAAAAACAAATAAATAAATTACATGTGCATATTTACATAGGGATTTTTTGCAGACTCAATAATAAATATAAGGTACAGTTGTGTCCAATCTTTACTGGACCTAAACACAGAACAAACCAGTGCTTTGCGCAGTCTTGTCTTTTTTGTTGTTCTTTTGCTTTTTTGGTCAAAGGTGGATGGCTGTACAACAATTCTGAACTAAATTTAAAAATCCTTTACATAAGAGAAGTCCAAATAATAATGAGAGAATGTATCTGCCAATATGTCCAAAATTTCTTTCACAGACAAAAAAACCCAATCAACCTAGCCCAGTAATAATAATAATAATGATGATAATAGTAACAACAAAATCTGAGCCGTTGCTGTTGTCTTTTCAGCTTGGTTTTTGCATCATTTAACAGCTTGCGCCTCTGAAACTCACCATGGTAATTTGGTTCAACTTCCCTTGCACGAGTGCTGTAGGGACGTTGCACGACATACGTTTCAATTTGATGAATTTCTCTCGCACACTGCAACTTGCTCAGAAATGGAATCGGATAGCTTCAGAAACATAGGAAACTGCCTTTCCCCCTGGTGCTGAAGTGTTCCTTTTTCTTTCTCTGTTTTGCTTTTCTTAGCAGAAGGTCCCAGAGGAGCCACCTGCTGTCACATTCAAGGTCATTTTCTGGCACTAGATTATTTGAAATACTTTCTGATACCCAGTCACATTTTTAACTCTTTCACCTCCCCCCCATGAACAATTGCAACCTACCCAAACAGCACGCAGTGAGATGGCCCATAGCTACTTACAGAGCTACAGTAACATGAGATGTAAACACAGTGATTAGAGGTCTATAAAATCATGAGTGGTGCGGAGAAAGTGACTAAGGAAAAGCTATTTACTTGTTCCCATAACACAAGAACTAGGGGCCACCAAATGAAATTAATGGGCACCAGGTTTAAAACAAATAAAAGGAAGTTCTTCTTTACACAGTGCACAGCCAACCTGTGGAACTCCTTGCCTGAGGGGGTTGTGAAGGCTAGGACTATAACAGGGTTTAAAAGAGAACTGGATAAACTCATGGAAGTTAAGTCCATGAATGGCTATTAGCCAGGATGGGTAAGGAATGGTGTCCCTAGCCTCTGTTTGTCAGAGGATGGAGATGGATGGCAGGAGAGATATCACTTGATCATTGCCTGTTAGGTTCACTCCCTCTGGGGCACCTGGTGTTGGCCGCTGTCGGCAGACAGGATACTGGGCTGGATGGACCTTTGCTCTGACCCAGTCTGGCCCTTCTTATGTTCGTAGCCAAAGAATACACTTTGTGACTTCAAAGAAAACCACACCTATGTAGCTCAGCTCTGCCGGCATGGTACTATTTAAAAGGGAGCGCGCATTAGGATTTATGGCATTTAGAAGGCACCTTTAATACTTAACATCTCAGCGATTGTTGGGGCACTTTGGAGGCTCTTGTGGCTGCAAAACAATCAGCTGGTGACTGCATTTGAGAAATGCTGTTCTGGAGTCTAAATGAACAAGGCCTTCCCGTCTCTCATTTCCCCAGCGTGTGGCTGAGACTCCTTCTCATGAGATCACTCCCTCTCAGCTGCAGAGAAAAGCTTGACAATGTGACCCTGAGTTTAAAGGTTCAAGAGCAGAAGGCACATACAAAGAATCCACAGTTTAAACGAGACACACTTATTGCTTGAGGACCCCACTGCCTGATTTTGAGATCCTGGCCAGGCTGACGAATTGGGACTTGGCTCGTTCAAGTAGGCGTGAGTTGGATCAGTGTCATTTCTAGTAGTCCCATTTCGAGCCCCCTTCCAATGCAGTCTCTTTTCCCATCACATACACTGACCCAGCCCTGACCCAGCGCCATAACAGCCTGAGTTTTCAAAGTACTGAAGTAACCCAGACCAGGGAAGTGGGGGGTCTCCACCCCCCTCTAATGGCTGGCCTGCGTAAGAGCTTTATCAATCGGGTGTGGCGGGGTTCAGTTAAAGAAGTGGATTCTTTCGCTCCTACGGCAGAGGCTCATGCTTCTAGTGCTGAATTCTGGGGTTCAAACCCTGCTCTGGGCTCAAGGTTTTGTGATCACACTTGGAGCCCTCTGAAACCCATCGCGGGGTGTTGGCTGGGCAGCCATCACTACTGTACCCCGTTCCAGTGGGAGCCCCAGGCGTCCAGCACCTGTGAACCGCAGGCTCCTTTAACATCGGTGCCTTGCTGCGGATTCAGAGGCCTCACCAGCCAAGTCACTCAAACCTGCCGGCTGAAATCCCCAGCGGGACCTGCACCTGCCGTGCTCTGCTCGGCATGCTGCCCTCTCTAGCAGCCACTGTTAACCTGAGCTCCCTGCTGCCTCCTTTCCCCAGGGGGGGTCAGACACCCCAGGGACCTTGCTGAAGAGGGCTGGGGGAGAACAGCGAGTGTCCCAGCTGAAATCCCAGCGCGCTGCGAGGGCACCTCTGGCTATGGCGGGCTCTGTCTCCGGCCCAGCACCGTGCTGCGGGGAGGAGCCGAGAGTTCAGGGACACGCCGGCTCCCATCGGTCTCCGATACACGCAGGACGCGAACAGACCAGGGCCGTGTCTGGTGGTTTCACTAGCACTGAATGGTGGATCGACCTGAGCTCAAACCGCTCAGACACCAGAATCCCCAAGCCCAGGGAATTAGTCCAGAGGGGCGAGAGAGACTCACAGGTCCTTGAATTTGGTGCCGTTGGCCCATGTCCAGGGCTGACCCGGCTCCCTCCGGAGGCCGATCCAGTGGTCATAGACACCCTTATGGTGCAGCAGGAACGCCTTAAAGAAAGCCGAGGGACAGCAGGTATCAGCCCCAGCTCCCGTGCTCCCCCCACCGCCCCTCCAGGGCTCTGTGCTGCAGAGAATCCCAGTCGCATATTGAAGGGCGCTCAGTTTATTTTCGGGGGGGGGGGGATTTTCCCCTCCCTCTTGCAAAGCACAAGACCACCCGGGCAGTCTTAACCCTCCCACTGCACACAGCAGCCCCGCCCCAGTGCTCCCAGTCACCCACACCCTAAGTCCCCCTGGGCTGGGGGCAGCTGCTGGGTCTGAGCTCTCTGCAGAGACGTCTCTTCTCACAGAGCAGCCCCCACTCACCACAGCAGGGTAGGAGGAGGGAGCGAGTCAAGCTGAAGTGGGAGGGGTCAATGTGACAAGTTCCCACCCCCACCCCACCCCCCACATCCTCACCTGGCTGCTCCTTTCCCTTCCCCCAAACAGGAGCACTGGCTGGGTTCTCAGTCCCACTCCCACAGCCAGTAGATGCCTGAGCCAGCCGTGCCCTAGAGAGGGGCTGTCTCCCTATTTGGGGAGGGGGAAGCTGAGAATGGCCAATCCTCGTGATCACACCCAGACAGTAGGGCCCTGGGCCCAGCCAGGGCTGGCGTTCAGCAGCTGGAAGTTCATTCACTCCGGCCTCCCAGCACGGGAGGGGGCACAGCTGCTCCTCACCCCACAGGGGCAGAGCCCAGGTCCTACTGTAGCAGCCGCCGCTGAGCCAAGGCCAGTGTCTGGCAATTCGAGTCTCTCACCATTTCCTGCTCACTGTCGATCCCAGCCAGGGAGGCACCCGGTGCAGAGCAGCGGCTCTGGCTGTCGGTCCAGCTCCCTTCCCTCTCGGAGAAATAGTAGCATTTCCCTCGGTATCCCATCCAGCCGTCTGGGCAAGCAGGGCCAGCAGGGGGGCACAGATCAGCTGATGAAAGCTTAGACGCCAGCACTGAGAATGAGACAGTCACATGGAGGGTAAGAGTTGCACCTAGAATTGGGCATTTGACTGGTACAAAAATTGGTTAACTGACCACTCAAATGTGCCAGATAGTGGTCAGTTATTTTAAAATACCAATTTATCAGAACAGTAACAAAAAAGAGCAAGACGTCATTGTCTCCAGTAGCTTTACCTTGATATGGATCTACCGAATTTTTTTTTAAAATGTACTTCATTGAGTTATTTTAACTCAGAAAGCAAAGGCGAAACACTGAAACCAAGTTCTGAAAAACACCAGCTAGGCTCCAAGACGCAATCTGAAAGGCAGGCTGCCTCCTGCCCCCAGGGCTCTCGCTGGAGTATTTGACTGTGGCCAAACGAAAAGGAGGACTTGTGGCACCTTAGAGACTAACCAATTTATCTGAGCATGAGCTTTCGTGAGCTGCAGCTCACTTCATCGGAGTGTAGCTCACGAAAGCTTATGCTCAAATAAATCGGTTAGTCTCTAAGGTGCCACAAGTCCTCCTTTTCTTTTGGCGAATACAGACTAACAGGGCTGCTACTCTAAAAGAAACAAAAAGGATCAATCAGCTCCACACGCTGCTAACTCATTTGCGGAGGGGTTTGGAAGCAAGGGGACCCGCTCCCCAGCCTGGCATAAGGGGCCCCTGATCTCGAGCGGGGGATGGGACTGTCTCTCACTGTGTCTCTGGGCAGCGCTCAGTACAAGGCAGCCCCGACCTCAAGAGCTGAGCTCTAGGTGCTGCCATAACACTCACAGTCATTTATAAGTGACCCAACTGCGTCTCCTTCAAGGCCCGGAAAGGGTTAAATCTCACACACTGATTTTGAGTCTCTCTCTTGTTTAACCCGTCTCCTCCCCTGAGAAACAAGCCCCCCCCGCCCTTTAAATAAACGGTGAATCACGTTCTAGCAGTGTCTGGAGTTAGTGTCTAACAGTCTGGGGCATGCAGTTCTTCTGGCACCGCACCACATGCCCACTGCCTGCCACTGAGTGAAAATCACAGCACTTTTCCAAGCCATTCACCTCCCTTTGAATACCCACAGGTTCATTCTGAAAGTTTATTTTTTTTTAATTTGTTTAATGAAGCCATCACAGTCTCTTTTGCACATTAATAAGCCTGATATTTCCCAGCTGCTTAGGAGAGAATCCGATCAGACTTTCTGCCCCCTTATTTATTATTATGATGATTTTGTATTACATCAGCTCTTAGGAGCCCCATGCATGGACCAGGGTTGTTCTAGGTGCTGTACAAACCCAGAACACAAAGCCAGTCCCTGCCCCTTGTGCGAGAGTGGCACTGTTAGCCCCATACGGGATTGATGGTAGGAATCATTCCCTTTGAGGTGGGTGAGACTGGAGGAGGAAGGTAGCTGGGTCCATAAGCGTGTGCCATGAACACAGCTGTGCAGGAAAGGAACAAACCGTGGATCAGGGTTTTAAAAATCAATGTAGAATAAAGGATTAGATGAAAAGCAGATGATGCTATAAAAGGAAATGCTCTGCTACATAATGCATAATTAGCCTGCGGAACTCATTGCCCCAGGATGTTGTTGAGGCCAAGAACTTGGCAAGATTCCCAGAATAATTTTATTTGGATGAGGTGAGTATCCAGAGTTAGATACTAAAGGTTGTTTTGTAATCACTAAAAAAATTGGGAAGGGCTATAAACCCTCATGCTTCAGGGCACGATCCAACCTAACAAGGGTCAGGAAGGAACTTGCCTTGGGAGCACTTTTCAGAATTTGTTCATGCTCTGGGAGTAGCAAGACTGGTTCTCTCTTTAGGCAGCAGGAGTGTGGGAGGGTGGGGCCAAAACCTGGCTTTACCCAGCAAGATCCAACTTACACTCGCTCCCAGGAGGGAGGAAATTCCTACCTGCTATGAGGCCACAGTTAAAGAAAACATGGATGCAGTTGCAAGAATATGAAATCAGGTCACGTAGAATATCAAGGTTGGAAGGGACCTCATCTAATCCAACCCCCTGCTCAAAGCAGGACCAATCCCCAATTTTTGCCCCAGGTCTGTAAATGGCCCCCTCAAGGATTGAACTCACAACTCTGGGTTTAGCAGGCCAATGTTCAAACCACTGACCTATCCCTCCCACCTCCTTGCCTTCTGCTGACACACATGCACTCTACATGCCTGTCTATAGAAATCTGGGGTCCATCATGTTTGCTGGAACCCCACCCCTTCCATTCCACCCCAGTTACAGATGTTTTGAGCTCCGGGTCCCGGTACAAGTGTCACACCTGTCCCATCTCTCATCAGCCTCACACACTCCACTCTCTAGGCTCCTCCTGGTCCCCTCTCTCCCAGGCCCAGATCAACAAGGTATTTGGGCTCCTGACCTCTACTGATATTATGGGACCCTGTCGCTCCCCCAGGGATGCAGAGCTGCCTGGCCTGCATCCCTAGGCTACCTTCTAGCCTGGCCTGGCTCCTGGTGGAGTTAGTCCCTCCCTAGCAGAAGGGGCCGCGGCCAGGCTGGCACTGAGCCCGTCGTCACAGTGGTGGAGCGGCCCACGAGGCTAGGGCCGCGACTGCGGGCGGTGCTCGGCGCTGCTAGGGAGCCGGGCCCAGCTTGTTGTAAATGCTTTAGTAGGACATGAGGATGTTTGAATGGTTCTGTCAGCCAGGGAGTGCGCACTTTCCCCTAGAAAGAGACTGAAGTATTAATGGAAAAGCTGATTTTAAATTGCTCTTAGCGAGTGGGGCTGATTTGATCCTGGGAGCGGCTCCTAGGGAGCTGGAGGCGACGTTACGGACCCCGCCGATCGCCTTGGGATCGTTGACCCGACAGAGCCAGCTGCAAGAGCAGCCCAGCGGGCTTCAGCCGAAGCCGGGCTCTTGGCGAGACTCGCTTTTAGCCCGCTTCAAGGGCCCCCAATCCTGTGCGAACCGGGCTCTGTTGGCCTAGGCTTGGGCTGCTTTGGCACTCCGGCGGCAGATGGAGCTATCGGCTTCTCCCCCTGCCCAGGCAACGCAGCCCGCGGGGCTTCCTCATGGCAGCAAAGCCAGGCCCAGTGTCACTGGGGGGAGGTTTTCGCCTCCCTGCTCCTGCCCGTGCGAGCAGCACAAGTCTCTGTGCGCTCTGCCTTCTCCCCTGGCCGTGCTCTGCCTTTGGATTGCACCTGCTGCAGTGCTAAGGGGAGGTGCTGCTGGGGGTCAATGTGGGGCAGCAGCCGGTCACGGGGCCAGTGCCCCAGCGAAGCCCCAGCTCCAGGAGGACCCCGACAGCAGCAACGTGAAGGAGGTGGAGGAGATGGGGGGAGGGGAGGAGGAGGAGAAGGAGGTGGAGGAGATTGGGGGACAGGAGGAGGAGGAGATTCAGACGTGGGGATTCCTGGCCCAACCAACACCCTCCACAACCTCCCAAGGCGGGCTCCTGACCCATGAAGCCAGAGAAGGCACTTCTGGTGAGCGAACCTTTGTAAATACAATAAGGGTTTAAAAGCAAGTGTGTTTAATGATTCATTTGCCCTGAAGACTTGGGATGTATTCGCGGCCAGTACAGCTACTGGAAAAGTCTGTTCATGTGTCTGGGGACGGAGCGGGAATCCTCCAGGGAGATCTCAGTGAAGCTTTGCTGGAGCTACTCTGAAAGCCTTTGCAGAAGGTTTCTGGGTGGGGCAGCCTTATTCCGTCCTCCACGATAGGACACTTTACCACGCCAAGCCAGTAGCAAGTCGTCTGGAATCACTGCAGCACAGAGCATGGCAGCGAATGCTCCTGGGTTTTGGGCGCATTCAAGCAACATTTGTCATTTATCTCTCTGTGTTAGCCTCAGGAGAGCGATATCATTCATGGTCACCTGGTTGAAATAGGGGAATTTGTTCAAGGGGACATTCAGAGGTGCCCGTTCTTGCTGAGCCGTTTGGGTGTGGCTGATGATAGCCACGCGGTGGGGCGAGGGGTGAAGTGATCATCCCAGAGAATTGGGTTGAGGGGGGGTGTGTTGTGTTGCACATCCACCTGAAAACTGCAGCCTCTCCTTTTCAGTGGCCAATCCACCAGGCATTGCTTGGTATGGGAAAGGAGGGCACCGCAGTTCGAAAGCATTCCCACATGTTATGAAGGCGGAAGAAGCCAAACTCCGCGGGCCCCTTGGGATTACTGGGGCTACCTGCAAGCCAAATTCTGGTGCCCAGCCACATGTGATGTCTCACACCAAACCAGCAGGCACTCAATATAACAGGCAAAATGTGACCTTGTATCGAAAGAACATGTGCTGTGTGGTTTGAATCGCTTGATTCACTCTGAAAGAGTCTCCCCTTTGTTCTCTAAAATGTATCTTTTTTAATTCTGCTCTCCCTTTTTTTCCTCCCTCCAGGTGCAAATGTTTCTACGCTCCCCCTATCATCTCCATCCCAGAGGCTATCCCAGATTAGAAGGCAAAAAATCCGCACTCGTGATGACATGTTTTCCGAGCTCATGCAGTCCTCCCACCCCACCACAGTTGGGGAACCCCATTGCAGCAAAGCCATCCACTATGACCTGCACATTTCCCAGAGTCACTACCCTTGGTAGCAGCAGCTCAGTGATTGTGTTGGCTACTTGGATCCAGCAGCCCCCAAAGTTGATTTGCCCACTCCAAATTAATTCCCAACTGACTGGTAGCAGTCAGGCGTTGCAAGATTCCAAAGGGCTATCGCCTCTCGTTTCTCAACTGTGAGGGCTCCTCCCATCTTGGTATTCTTGCGCTTCAGAGCAGGGGAGAGCAAGTCACAAAGTTCCATGAAAGTGCCCTTACGCATGAGAAAGTTTTGCAGCCACTGGGAATCATCCCATTCCTGCAACACTATGCGGTCCCACCAGTCTGTGCTTGTTTCCCAGGCCCAGAATCGGCGTTCCACAGCATGAACCTACCCCATTGCCACCACGATGTCCAAATTGCCAGGGTCCGTGCTTTGAGAGAAGTGCGTGTCCATGTCCTCATCACTCTCATCACGACGCTGCCGTCGCCTCCTCGCCTGCTTTTGCAGGTTCTGCATGTACTGCAGGATAATGCGTGAGGTGTTTACAATGCTCACAACTGCAGCGGTGAGCTGAACAGGCTCCACGCTTGCAGTACTGTGGCGTCTGCACGGGTAATCCCGGAAAAAACGGCACGAACCATCGTCTGCCGTTGCTTTCACGGAGGCAGGGAGGAAGGGAGGGGACACTGACGACATGTACCCAAAACCACCCGCAACAATGTTTGGTCCCATCAGGCATTGGGAGCTTAACCCAGAATTCCAATGGGCAATGGAGACTCCGGGGACTGGGGGATAGCTACCCACAGTGCACCGCTCCGAGAACTGATGCTCCCCACTGTACTGTGGACGCACTCCCCGATGTAATGCGCTTAGTGGGGGGACACACAATCGACGAAATAAAGTTGGTTCTGAAAAATCGACTTCTGTAAAAGCGACCTAATTTCGTTGTGTAGACATATCCTCAGTAACAAAAGTAGTCCCCCAGCCTCACTACTTAGATCTGTCCTCTCTTGGTGGATACTTTCCAAAGCCAGTCATAACGGTTGCAGTAATTTTAAGACAACTGCCAAGAATCACTCATGAGAAAGTCAGCAGGTTTTCCCAGGTTGGACTCATTTGAACTTCAGTCCCAGTGTATCTTCTATTTGTTTCCAAAATGTTCAATCCTTTTGGACTCTTGCTGAAAAAAGAGTCATAAAAAAGCCGTGAAATTTGTGGGTTTTTAATGTCTTGGAGATTCTGCAGCTTGTACTAGCGCTAGTTGGCGTAGATGGCCTCTACAGTGTGTGTAGGAGAGATTAGGGTGACACTTTTCTCTGAGCAGAGCTTGTACTCCACTTTGTCTTCCAGAGAAGTTTGTAGCTCCATCAAATGCACAAGCAGCCATCTCTTTGGGGTTCAATTGACAAGCATTTAACTCTTCTAAAATGTCACAGATGCAGCTGATGTGTCTCCTATAACCTGAACATCTAGAATGCACCTACTGGCCTACCAGAGACATCAAGATAACATACGCAATGACTTAATAATTGATGCCTATTTGCATTGGTGCATTCGCCAGCCATGTATGCACATATTTTGAATATAGTGAGAGAGTTCTTCATTTTTTCAGCTCCTGAGTCTTTCCCTGTTGCACCGCATGCTTCTAGAGAGTCAGCTGAGCTTCTTGAAGAAAGATAGTGAGCATTTGCCAGTCTTGTTCAGAACCAGTGTCCAACTCCAGGATTAACAAGTGACAGTGCACTTAACATAGGCCTCTAGTTTGTAGTGTGTGGTATCTCGTGCTTAAATAGAAAGTATGATGCCACAGCCATGTTGGTTCACATAAACTGAGTTCGCAAAAAGAAAGAGTACTTGTGGCACCTTAGAGACTAATCAATTTATTTGAGCATGAGCTTTCGTGAGCTACAGCTCACTTCATCGGATGCATACCGTGGAAACTGCAGCAGACTTTATATACACACAGAGAATATGAAACAATACCTCCTCCCACCCCACTGTCCTGCTGGTAATAGCTTATCTAAAGTGATCATCAGGTTGGGCCATTTCCAGCACAAATCCAGATTTTCTCACCCTCCACCCCCCCACACAAATTCACTCTCCTGCTGGTGATAGCCCATCCAAAGTGACAACTCTTTACACAATGTGCATGATAATCAAGTTGGGCCATTTCCTGCACAAATCCAGGTTCTCGTGTGTGTGTGTGTGTGTGTGTGTGTGTGTGTGGTTTTTGGGAGGGGGGTGAGGGGGTGAGAGAACCTGGATTTGTGCAGGAAATGGCCCAACTTGATTATCATGCACATTGTGTAAAGAGTTGTCACTTTGGATGGGCTATCACCAGCAGGAGAGTGAATTTGTGTCGGGGGGTGGAGGGTGAGAAAACCTGGATTTGTGCTGGAAATGGCCCAACCTGATGATCACTTTAGATAAGCTATTACCAGCAGGACAGTGGGGTGGGAGGAGGTATTGTTTCATATTCTCTGTGTGTATATAAAGTCTGCTGCAGTTTCCACAGTATGCATCTGATGAAGTGAGCTGTAGCTCACGAAAGCTCATGCTCAAATAAATCGGTTAGTTTCTAAGGTGCCACAAGTACTCCTTTTCTTTTTGCGAATACAGACTAACACGGCTGTTACTCTGATAAACTGAGTTGTGTCTCCAGCATTCTTAACAGCCTCCTTAAGTTCTTCTAAAATTGGCTTTGACAGGGACTGGCTTAGAAGGCTTTCTGCATGTCGACGCAGTCCAGTGGCAGCCTTTTCATGTCGGTTGTCAGCATTGGCTTAGCTGATCAGTCTGGCAAACCAAGCTCCTCCACTTCTACTATATAAATCCATGACATGCCCACATCTTAAATACTGCATGTAGTTCTGGTCACCCCATCTAAAAAGAGATATATTGGAATTGGAGAAGGTACAGAGAAGGGGAACAAAAATGATTAGGGATATGGAACAGATTCCATATGAGGAGAGAAGACTGGGCCTTTTCAGCTTGGAAAAGCGTGGATAGGATAGAGTCTTATAAAATCTTGATTGATGTGGAGAAAATGAATAAAGAAGTGTTATTACCCCTTCATTTAACGCAAGACCCAGGGGTCACCCAATGACATGAATGGGCAGTACGTTTAAAACAAACAAAAGGAAGTATTTCATCACACAACGCACAGTCACTTTTTTGCCAGGGATCTTGTGAAGGCCAAAATTATAACAGGGTTCAAAAAAGAATTCGATCAGTTCATGGAGGCTAGGTCCATCAATGGCTATTAGCCAATATGGGCAGGGATGCAACATCATGATCTGAGTGTCTCTAGCCTTTGTTCGCCAGAAGCTGGGAGTGGACGACAGGGGACGGATCAATCAAAGATTCCCTACTCTGTTAATTCCCTCTGAAGCACCTGGAATAGTCATTGTCGGGAGACAGGACACTGGGATAGATGGACCATTGATCTGACCCAATATCACCATTCTTACATAAAATATAATTATAATAAAAAAAAAGTTTAGTACAGAAACTCCCCAAGATAATGACCTCTTGAGATAGCGATGATGTGAGATAATGACGTTGGCAAATAACGCATTTTAAAAATCTTGGCCTACTAGGGAAGATATATTGATGTAAGTTTCTCAGTCACAAATCTAGCTTCTGGAGAAAGGTCACTAAAACATAGTCCAGTGCTCTGGCTGCTGTTGTTTGTCAGGCCACCGTTCACCCGATTGCTCTGCCCCAACAGCCCTGCGCTGTCACCATCTGCTGCCACCTGCCACTGTGACCTCTGTGAGTTGGTCTCTCGCGGTTCCCACCCAGCTCTCAGTGGGGGAACCTCCCTGCTAGTGCAGGCTGGGCCAAAGTGTCTTCCACAGAAAC
The DNA here is from genome assembly GCF_965140285.1 of Lepidochelys kempii. Classification (NCBI taxonomy): domain Eukaryota; kingdom Metazoa; phylum Chordata; order Testudines; family Cheloniidae; genus Lepidochelys; species Lepidochelys kempii. Next base: position 54,089 of record NW_027621921.1, read on the forward strand.
AGTGTCCCACAGCAGGTCTGAGCACTTAGACCTGATTATCAGAGATTTCAGCTGCAGTGGTCACTGAACAGAACAAAAGACTCTCTATGGAGCCTAATCAGCTCTGTCTTTAAACAGTGGAGAGGGACAGGTCCCCACCCTCTCTCTTGATGCCCTCAATCAGCGCAGGCTAAGTACAGTTCTGCTGCCCTTTACTCATGCAATAAGAACAATAACCTTTCTTCCCCCCCCCGCCCCCCCCACCCATTCAAGGGATTTGTAACCCAGCCCCAGCCAAAATCTATCACTTGGGCAACAGAGCTCTGTTTGCTGGATACCAAGGTAGATTAGGTGTGAATGTAAATACAATCTGGTCCTGAAGCCTTTCCCCCCAGTCCCCAGCTCATCACTAGCTCTCAGGGGGAGCTCATTTAGACTTTGCTTACAAATCATCATTTGAAATTACTAGGTTGGCCAACCTCACTGAAATGAATGCGCTGACATCGCCACCAAAAACAACAGCTGTATAAGGAAGCTAGTCATGTTCATACTTTTCAAATCTATTGTATTTTTTTCAGATACACGTATTTTATCATACACTCTACATGCTTTTAAAGTGGGTATTAATGTTTCAATTTCAATTCAAATTTCCAAACAATCACGAAAGTGGCAATGCTGCAGGTAACTAGTTCACAAAACTGTGTGTGTGTGTGGGGGGGGGGTGTTGGGAAAATTTGGGGGTGGGGGTGTAGGGAAATCCCTGCCCCCAGCTTTCTCTGTGAAAAGTTTGCTGGGGCTGTGAGAAGGAAGCTGGCATTATTTCCAATCCCGGAGCTGTGCTCCACCCATGCGGTGGGCATGGGAATTGCACCTTTCCACGTTGCTTTTGAACACACAGTTGCATGAGCTGGCTTTCAGCACCCCCCACTATAAAACCGGATCGAGCCCCGCTGCCCTTTGCCCCCTTGTAGCCCTTGTAAAGAGCAGGCAGCAGAATCTGATTCCAAGTAAGGGGAGGCTGAGGACTGCGGCTTCAGCAGATGCTACCGAGCATGCTCAGGACTATCTAAGCAGCAAATTCTGTCAGGGAGCAGTTTTTTGACAGGACACCTGGCCCCACCCCCCACGCGTGGGTGGAGTCTAGAGGGGAGGGAGGGGGTGTGGGCGTGAGGTGTTGCAAATTTTATTACAATCTTAGGCGAAAAAAAGACAATTTCCTGTGTGAAACTGGGGTGGCCAAACCCTGGGGCGTTGGCGAGATCCGATGTCGTCGCTGTAGCCGGGTTGCAGGCTCCTGGCGTCGTTAGCACTGACACAAGGTTTACTCTGACTTGGACAGGAAACCTCAGGGCGTTGGGGCATTTTTTATTGTGCAGGGGGGATTGCCAGCCTGAAAAGGTGGGAAACTGGTGGTCTGCATGATGAACAGAAAGGCCGAATGGAGGGAGGAGGAGGGAGAGGCTAATGGGGAGGGGCATGTTCAAGGCCGCGAGGGAGAGGCTCGGTGTGGTGGGGAGGATCCAGGGGCACCATTTCAGATTTTGGGGAGGGGGCAACTCCAAGTCCATGAGGGAGGGGGGAGAGGAGCAAACGATGGGGGGGAGTTTGCTTCTGCCTGGTGGTACAAAACTATGGCCACCCCGGGGGAATCAAAGTATGAAACCTCTGGGGAATTCAACTCCTTCCCTATGGGGTCCGTCCCCTTTTAGGGGGGCCGAGAAAAGGCAGCACAGAAGAGCTGCCCCTCGCTCTCCTGAGCAGGGTAAAGGGAGCCGATGCCAGGGTGAGTCACTCCCTGTGGGTTCCTGTGCTATGGGAAGTATTAGGACAGGCCAGGCTGGGCCTGCCCAAAACTAAAGGCCCTGTCCCTTGACAAAGGCAGAGGAACCACTAAGTCCAGGCTCCAGTTGATGGTGGGGGACAACAAAGGAGAAAACAGGAACGGGAGCCTGGTCTCAGACGGAAAATCAGGGATCCGGAGGGGGACGCCGAGCAGAGAACCCCCGACAGCCCCCACCACTCCTCCAAGGCGTCCAGGAGTCAGTGGGCCCAGAGGAACTCTGCCCGGAGACAGGAGCGGACAAGGGACCGGAAATAGGCCCCACAGTCGCAGGACAAACCCCATCCAGCTTTCTGCTCCTGGAGTGACAGATGGCTGTCGGGCCAGCGCCAGGAGGTGGGTGAGGCTTTGTGGGGCGGCCGGGCCATGTGTGCAGCTCAGGAGGTGCAGGGAGAAATGCAGAGAGGTTCTGGAGGAGCCAGAAGAGGGGCTGCAACAAAAGTGCCATGTGCCTGGGTCTCTGTCTCCACAAAAGGGAGAGGCACCGGGGGAGCTGGGGAGCTGTGCCAGGTACACACCCCTGCTTTGGCTCCAGGGAGGAGCCACCCACTAGTATCCTCGGCTGGCCGTGGGGCTGGACAGCGGTACTGGCCCCCCAGGGTTCCTCACACTCTCAGGGGGCAGCAGGCCCTGCCACCCGCTGTTGAAGCAGGACGCGAGGGCGAGGACATGGGTGGGGTGAACATGAGAGGGTACAGATGTTCTCTGGTGCAGTTTGGAGGCGGAACATCTGGCTGTTCTCCAGCCGGATCAGGTGGAGTTTTTCCTAAGGGGAGAATTCAGGTTAGATACACAGGGACATTGGGAAGATAAATCCATCCAAAGACTGTGAGATGCTCCCATACTACAGTAATGGGGTGTAGGGGACATAAGTGCCATAGATCGATGTATAGCCTTCTCTTCACAATCCACACCCTACCTGGCCTCTCTCATTTGCTATCACCCCTAGGAGGAGCTCCTCATCAACATTTGCAAAGCCTTCGCATTGCCCTCTTTCAAATTGCCCCTCAAAACCTCTCCTGTGCCGGGAAATCTGAAACCAACTTGACACTGGTTAGGTTACTGGGGTGTTGAGACCACAGCCTCTATAGAAATCCATGGTACGCCCACATCTTGAGTACTGCATGCAGATGTGGTCGCCCCAACTCAAAAAAGAGATATTGGAATTGGAAAAGGTTCAGAAAAGGGCAACAAAAATGATTAGGGGTCTGGAACAGCTTCCTTGTGAGGAGAGATTAATAAGACTGGGACTTTTCAGCTTGGAAAAGAGACAACTAATGGGGGATAAGATAGAGGTGTATAAAATCATGACACGTGTGGAGAAAGTAAATAAGGAAGTGTTATTTATTCCATCTCATAACACAAGAACTAAGGGTCACTAAATGAAATTAATGACAGGCTTCAGAGTAGAAGCCGTGTTAGTCTGTATCTGCAAAAAGAAAAGGAGGGCTGGTGGCACCTTAGAGACGAACAAATTTGGTGTTTAAGTGTTTAAGTGACCATCGCTTATTAGCAGCGTAGTGTCCAGGAAGTGGATCTCTTGTGTGGACTGGTCCAGGCTGAGGTTGATGGTGGGATGGAAATTTTCTATTTTTGGCTTTTTGACCATGAGCGAATCTCTTTGCTTCTCTCTGCCTCAGTTTCCATGACAATGAAATAAAGCTAATCAAGGTTATGTTTTTTTCTCTCCTGTTTTTCAAGGCGGGACACTTAGATACATTTGGGGCCTGTCTAAGCTACCAGTCTAGAGTGTATTTGTAAGCTGATGACCCCCACACGTTGTTCAGAAGCTATGGATGACACAAGCTCCTAAGGTTGTTCTGTGCTTAGCCCCTATGGCACAGCTGGGCTGGGCGGCCTTGTCTCGCTGTGCTGTGTGGAGCAGGTTCTGGGCACTAGAGATATGAAGAGGTTCTCAAAGGACTAATTCTTGAAAATCAATATCAGTGAACTGCAACCCAAATAAAAAATCACTGCTGCTAACATTGGTGGGTGATAAAATAGTAGCAGCATGGTAATTAATGATGAGGACAGGGCAGTGACACAGAGCAATCGGATCCCTTGAGAAGCTGGACCCATTCAAAGAAAACAAGTTGGAAAAGAACCAAAGGAAGGGTCCTATAGCTAGCAACAAAGCATGCAGGCCACACCTACAGAATGGGGAAGTGTATCCAGGAAAGCACTGACTGTGAAGAGGATTTCGGGGCCATGCTGGGCAAGCCATTCAACATGAGCACCCAGGGGGATGCTGTGGTGAACAGGGCTAAAGCCATCATTAGATGTATGAAAAGAGCAGTGAGGCGCATAGGGAGGTGACACACCATGAGGAAGACTGATCATGGAGTCCTGCATCCAGTTTTGGCGTCCACCTTTGAAAAAAGATTTGGAAATATTGGAGTTGGGGCAGCAAAAAGCAATGAAACGTTTTGAGGGTTGGAGAAAAATGCCTGCGAGTGAGCTATTGAAAGAGCTCAGCCTGTTTAGATGATTAAAAAGATCGGGAGGTGACGTCATTGAAGTGCTGAAGTGACTTCATGGAGAGAAAATATCAGGTATTAAAGGGCTCATTAATCTAGCAGAGAAAAGCATAACAAGACCCAGTGGCTGGAAACTCAAAAGAGACCAATTCAGATGAGAAAGAGGGCACACATATTCAACCGTGAGGATGAATCACCAAAGGAACAAACTAGAAAGGGAAGTGGTGGGAATTCCCCATCTCTTGATGTCTTCTAATGAAGACTAGATGCCTTTCTGGAACGTGTGTAGTCAAAAACTAGCTCCTATGCTCTACAGAAAGCATGTGATATGCAGGGGGTCAGATGACATGCTCTAATTGTCTTTTCTGTCCATAAAGTCTGCTAATTTATGAAAAACTGAGCATAGCATGGGGAGAAGCCTCTGATGTTTTACTGTGTTCGGCTTGAGCCCACAATGAACGCTCATTGCGTGGGGTAATCCAGGGGAAGCAGGTCAAACATCCAATGTAGCTGGACAGCGGCAGGACATCAGCACTGCAGGGGAGGGGTGGGTGTGGCAGTGACATCACAAGGGCCTTTGGCAGGACCTCAGCCTATTGGACAAAGGTGGTGGGGAGGCGATGACCTCACAGAGAGATCTTGACATCAGCCAGGCAGGACAGGGGTGCAGGACAGGGGCAACCTCGGAGATCCCTGTGGCTTTGCTTCAGCACGTCTCCTTCTCGAGGTCTCTCCTGGAGGACTGAGAGAGCATTCACTTTCACATTCGTGAGCGCAAGGAGGACCCTCTTCGGAGTTTTCTCCTTTTCTTTTAGTGGTTTTGCTCGAAAACAGGCGTCCCTGTATAGAAGGTAAGAGCCTCAGAGAGATTTGGAACCTCTTCAGTCTGATCTATGAGCTGCCGGCTGAATTCTAGGAATGGAAAACATTAGATTGTGGGGGCAGCATTTTATTTCCGACCTAGGACTTTGTCCCTTAGAATTACTGGGGACATTGGGGTTTCTCCTTTTTGTTTTCCCTTTTCCTGTCTCTCCCTCCTTTCTCTCTTCTCTTGCATCTTTGTCCTTTTCCCCTGCTTTCCTTTCACCACCAGGACCTGTCTGTGCGTGTGGAGTTGGGGACGGAGGGCGGGCGGAGCGGGGGGCGGTGTTGCACTCCAACTCTCATTGCGGGAGGCCCTCCCAAAGACATGTGGCTGGAATGGTGCTCTAAGAGTGACTCCCTCCGGTGGTGACCCGGGACATCTGGTGAGAACTCTCAGCTTTCTGCTTCTCAGAGTCTCAATGCTGATTGGGGGAGCTTGGGGCTATTGTGAGGGAGGAGGCTCAGGTCCTTGTTACCCCCTTTTAAGACCAAGGAAATAGGCCATAACCAAACATGTATTTGATTGCTCTTGCCGCTTTTCTCCATTCATTGTCTTTGAGTAATTCATGATTCTCTTTCTAATGGGCTAGTTCTTCTAAAATACTTACTAAAGAATTAGGTTTTAATAAAGCCAAATGCAACCCCATACCTCCAGTAACAAAGGAGTCAGACGGCACCCTACAGAATTGAGGACAATCCGCTGGAAAGCAGTGACCCTGAAAAGGATTTTAGGGCCATAGTGGACGAGCTGCTCAATGTGATCTGTCAATGTGAAACTGTGTTAAAAAAGGTTAAAGCCATTCTTGGATGGATAGAGTAGTGAGGATGGAAAGGGAATTGAAACAGCATTGGTGAGACTGATGTTGGAATGTTGAATCCAGTTCTTGTGTCCACATTTTGAATATTATGTTAAAACAATTGGAGAGGGTGCAGAAAAGATTCATAACTGAGTGATGGGGATGATGCCCAATAATGAGACATTGAAAAAGCTCAATCGGTTTAGTATATACAAGAGAAGAATGAGAAGTGAGTTGCTTGACTTCATGGAGAGAAAATGTTGAGTATAAAAGGGCTCTTTTATGTCGAAGAGAAAGGTATGACAAGACGCCATGGATGGAAGCAGAAATCAGAAAAAGTATAATGACAATAAGACCCAGATTTGTAAGAGGGTGGTTCATCATTGGCACAAAGAACCAAGAGAAATGATGGCTTCTCCATCTCTTGATCTCTTCGAATAAAGACTAGATGCCTTTCTGGAAAATGTTTGAGAAAAAGAAAAGCCCAGCTCTTCTGACATACAGGAGGCCTTAGGATATGCAGGGGATCAGATTAAATGCTCGAACGGTTCCTTCTGGCCATAAAGTCGACTAACTTGTGAAACCTAATTGCGGCCTGGGGAAGAACCTCTGTGTTCTACTGTGTAGTCGGTGTCATCCCCACAAGGAAGAGTCATTGAGTGGGGTAATGCAGGGGAAGCAGCTCAAACATCCAATGTAGCTGGACAGGGGTAGGACATCAGCACTGCAGGGGAGGGGTGGGTGTGGCAGTGACATCACAAGGGCCTTTGGCAGGACCTCAGCCTATTGGACAAAGGTGGCGGGGAGGCGATGACCTCACAGAGATCTTGACATCAGCCAGGCAGGACAGGGGCGCAGGATAGGGGCAACCTCGGAGATCCTTCTGGCTTTGCTTCAGCACGTGTCCTTCTCGAGGTCTCTCCTGGAGGACTGAGAGAGCATTCACTTGCATGTACATGAGCGCAAGGAGGACCCTCTTTGGAGTTTTCTCCTTTTCTTTTAGTGGTTTTGCTCGAAAACAGACCTCCCTGTATAGAAGGTAAGAGCCTCAGAGAGGTTTGGAACCTGTTCAGTCTGATCCATGAGGTGCTGGCTGATTTTTAGGAAAGGAAAACATTAGATTGTGGGGGCAGTATTTTATTTCCGACCTAGGACTTTGTCCCTTAGAATTACTGGGGACATTGGGGTTTCTCCTTTTTGTTTTCCCTTTTCCTCTGTCCCTCCTACCTTTCTCTTCTTGCTTCCTTTGTCCTTTTCCTCTGCTCTCCTCCCACCACCAGGAGCTCTGTGTGTGGAGCGGGGCCCGGAGGGGGGGGGGGGGGTTGTGAGAGGCCTTCACAGAGAGGTGAGACTGGACTAGTGCTCCGAGAGTGATCCCCTCGGTGGTGACCAGGGCCATTCTTTGGGCTATTTGATGAGAACCCTTAGCCTCCCACCCCTCAAAGTCCCAACCCTGATTGGCTGAGGAGGGGGCTATTGACAGGAAGGAAACTCTGGTCTTTGTTGTTCTCTTTTATGACCAAGCAAATAAGTCACAACCAGTTATATGTGTGACCAATGTTGATGCTGCTCTCCATTCATAGTCTCGGAGCAGTTCATGATCCTCTCGAACATTCCAATTCTTCTGAAATAATTGCTGAATAATTACTATGAACAATTGTTGGTCTGTAGCTTATTTGAGAGCAACTCTGCTACTGACTGGCTGCATCAGCTAAGACAAGTCACTGCTCCTTTCTCAGCCTTTGTTTCTCCTTCTGTCAAGTACGGATAACAATCCTCTCCCACCTACCTCGCCATGGGTGGATGCTGGGGATCCACTGAAGAGTGTCACTCGGAGCAGTGCAGACTAGGGGGTGTCCTATCACACTGAGCCATAGCAGATTATGACCTAATATTCAATCTCATTTGTATTTTATTGTTTTGAAATTGTGAAGAGCAGCAACTACTTAGCTCAGACTGAAGCATCTCATCTAATTTTCTAGAGCATAGTGTCTCCCCTTTGTGTACGATGAGACAGTTTAATGCGCTGTGACGGACAGGAGATGCTCTTGTTTTGCAAACAAATATTTTTGCAAAGAATTTTACTCCTACTTGTCACGATTTTAAGAAACAAAGTGGTTTCGTCTGAATGGATTTTCTGTCAGAAAACGGTTTCCATGCAAATGTTCACACTTTATTTCCTGGGCTTTATCCCTGCCTCCAGGGGGGTTGTTGTCTGTTAGAACAGGAGTTAGGACTGTTGTCTTCTCTTTCTGGCTCCGTCACCGCTTTGCTGTGTGACACCTTGGGTAGGTCCAATGGGAACAGGGTCAATTCTCTAACTCCAGGCAGCAGTAAGCCTGGGTGAGATAAGGGATGTTAAGGCCATCTGTGAAGGAGAAAGGGATGTTTCCAGGTGCTGAACATCAAGAACTCTAAACTTTGCTAAAATGGCTCGTCTCGAGAAACAAGAATTAGTTGGGGCCAAACTTTAACCATTGTCTTTTTTAAAGCCCATTCAGGGATGTGAGTCCCAGAGAGCCATAGAGAGGGGGAGCAACTTGCTCAAAGTCCCACAGATCAAGAGGCAGCAATGGAAGCAGGAGTGACCCTCCCTCTCAAAGGCAGGGGGACCAGCCATTAGGGCCTGGTTGCAATTGCCAGCTGTGGGAGGGAGTGTGCGGCAGTGGTTAGTGAAGGGGTCCATCCATGGCTCTGACTCTCAGTGTGACCCTGAGCTGGTAGTTGAGGCCCGTTTGCCGTCAGTCGAGTTGGGGTCCCATCGCTCCAGCCCAGCGGGGTTGGGAGGCTCCAGGAAGGTGTGTAAAGTGCTGGGATGTCAGGATCCCGGAGGCGCTGTCACCTCCGCCCTAGGGCCGTGTTCTGCACCCCCCTGCTGCTGGCTGAGTTTCTCCGTCCCTTGGCAATAAGACAGACTCTTCTTTTCAGAGCCAGTCGATCGCCCTCGTGTCATCACCCTGCCTGCTGGTTGGGCAGGGTAACTCCTGAGGTCACCACCCTCTCCAGCCTGCCTTGGGCTTGGAGAGTGAGGAGGAGGGCGAGGGACGTCTGCTGACCCTGAACATCCGCCATCCATCATACCATCACTGAGAGCAAGTGAGTGGCATTCAGGTTCCTCCGTGTCTTCCCCTGTCTGTCTGGGGAGAGGAGAAACAGGGGGAGAGACTATCTCCAAAGGGGGATTTCATTTGCAAACAGCCCCCAAGAGCCCCTCACTCTTAGGCCAGGCAGGGGCTTCTCCAGAGCCGTCTCCAGTGTGTTTGGAAAGGTTCCAGCAATGGGGCTCCCAGCCCTTCCCTTGTGGGACACTGTTCCCCAGGCTGAGAGTCTCCGAGCTGGGCCAGACCCTGTGAGCTGCTGAGCCTGGAAATCAATGGAGAATGAGGAGGGCCCTGGTCTTCCTGTGCCTAGGGTCTCTGTGACTTTGACATGGGGAATGGTTTCGCAGCAGAAGTCCGGGCTCCTGGGTTCTGTTCCTTCTCTAGCCTGGGCGGGAGAGTGGCCTGGGACGACAGGAGGGGGCTGCTTGTCCAGAGTAACCGATGGTCTTTGGAACTGACCCCATTGCTGGAAAAGGATGAGACTTCCTGGCTATTGCAGCAGCAGGGATTACGAGGGGGAACGTTGGGAGCAGATCATGCAATGAACTCCTGCCCGTGTGTGTAGATTCACTTCCTGCACTCCTGTGGGGGCAGAGGGGGCGGCTGTGGTTGGAGCAGGGAGGAGGAGGGACGGAAAAGGCCCAGGAATGAAAGGCTGCCTTGAGCCCAGACTCACCCCTGCTCCCCGCTCGGTTCCAGGATGGCCAGGCTCCTGCGGATGTTGCGGAGGAAGGCTCTGCAGGTGGCCCCAGAGCCTGAGGGAAGCAGCTGCCGTCTTCCCAAGGGGCAGAGCAAGCCCTGCGTCCCCGCTGGCGGGGAAGCAGCTCCCGTCCAGGCCAGACGGCGGAAGTGCCCGGCCTTCTGGAAAAGGACCCCGGCTCCCGGCGCAGGCGCCGAGCTGGGAGAGGCCCCGACCAGGCCCCGGTGGAGCTGGCCCAGGCTGCGGTTTGGCAGACGGGACCCAGCCCAGGAGGGGCGCCGGGCAGGGTGGCTCTGGGGCTTGTTGTGTGGGCAGCAGCGGCCCCAGGAGCCCAGCCCTCGTTCCCATCAGGAGGCCTCGCCCTGCCCGCTCTCTGAGGCCCTTCCAGCCCCCGCCGGCCAGGAGGGGGAAGGTCCCTGGCCCAGCACCGGCAGCTCAGCCTGGGACAGCGGCAGCTCCTGGGCCTCTGGCAGCAGCCAGGCCGACGGGCGCCACTGCTTTGTTCCAGGTGAGGAGCCAGGCTGGGCTCCGGGAGGGCTGAGGACGGGATGTGAACACCCTGGGCCCAGACGCTCTCCCAGGGATACGAGGGGGGGTCCCCAGCCCAGGTGTCTGGCCTGAGCCGCGCGAACCCCACGGACAGCAGCAGCCGTCACACAGCTGCCCCTTCCGCACGGGGACCTGGGGGTGGGGGTGTGAAGAGCTGCTGCCAGTTGGTCCTTGCTGCTCCGGGCGGGGGGAACAGGCACCTCCCCTGGCGTCCTGGGCAGGGGAGGGGGGCTCTGCTCTGGGCTTCGGCAGCTGATGGGGGCTGAAGGCATCCCTGAGAGGGAGGTTTGGGGCCCCATCTGCCCTGGGTGCCTGAAGCGGGAAGGGGGGTCTTGAATCCTGCTCTGCCCACCACGCCCCTGTCCTTCCCTCCCTGGTGCAGGGAGCCCGCTGGATTCGGAGCAGGAGGAAGTGGCCAAAGATGAAGCTGCTCTCAAGGTCATCCGAGAGCAGCTCCAGTGCAGAGATAAGGTACAAATGTTCCACACCTGGGCTGGAACCAAGATTGTCCTGTCCCTTCCCAGCATCCCCACCCCCTGCCGAGGGTTTTGTCCCTCCTGATCCACCACCCCTAATGGGGCCCTTTTACATCCATGATGTGGGACCCCCAGATGGGGGTGTTTGTCCCACAACAGCCGAGGTCGTATCCCCCCACAGGCACTGTCCCAGTTCCTGATCCTGCTTGCGTGGGAGTGGTGGGGGATTTGGACAATCGGCGGGTCCCCACAATCCCCCATTGAGGCCTGAGCCCTGGAGCTGGTTTGGGTGGGGCAGGAAGGTCCCGAGCTAACAGGTTCTCTCTCACTATACCCCACTCCTGGTGGGTCCAGGATGAGGGGCAACAGCTCCTGTTCCTTCAGGCCATCTACCCCGCATGTCTGGCTGCACGGGAGAGAGGGGAGGACACGCTGGAGCCGCGCTGCTGCAAGGCGGCGGTGGTGAAGAGGATCGTGGTGAGTGAGACACACCATATGGCAGCTGGCGAGAGGAGAGAGACATGGGATTGGCAAGGGTATGGCCAGGCTATTGGGTGGGGGCTGGGTACTGTTGGAGGGGGCAGCAGAGGGCAGGGATTGCTGTCGCTGAAGACTTGGGAGAAGAGAAGGGAGAAATTCTGAGATTGGTGGGTAGTGGGCAGGGGGGGAATTGTGGGGCTGGAGGGCAGCTGAGAGTGGGGGACAAGGAATCACATGGTCCCAGCTCGGTCATCGGGATGGGGCTAAATGGGGGCAGTTTTGACAGGGAGGAGGAGAGAAGGGGATTGAGAGTGAGCTGGACAGGAATCCGGGAAGGGGGACAAGTCGGATGGGCAGAAAGGAATCGGGGGAGAGGGAGGTTGTGGGGGATCCTGCTGGCCATGTGGGGCACTGGCTGTGTCATCTCCTCACTGGGAGGTGTCAGTCGGGCCTGAATCTTACACGCTCCTTTGTCTCCTTCGCGTCTCACAGGAGCTCATCGAGGAGCTTCCCAATGACTCGTCACCCAGCACCGTCCTCGCTCACTCCCTGGCTGCAGTGGGCTACCTCTGGTACCGAGACAGCCCCACCCCCCACCCTGCCGGCTCCCCTCACCCCAGTGCTGCTCAGGCCCAAGGCTGGGAGTCACCGTCACTGTCCCGCCCAGGTCACCTCCCAGGAGTGGCGCCTCTGGCAGAGATGGTGGGGAGGGAAGGGTCACTCTCTCCTGGCAGGGCTCTTCTTTTCACTCCCATAACATGACAGGGGCCTTGGGGAGGGGCTCACTCCTGGGCTCAGATACAGGATGGGCAGCAGGCTCCAGGGAACAGGAGTTATTCCTGTCCTGCCACTGTCTGTCTGACGCCTTGGCCTTGTCATTCCCTAACTAAGTGCCTCAGTTTCCATTCTCGCCAGCCTGTGCCTCTATCCCTGTGGGTTGGTGTCCGTGTTGGCCACAGTCCCACCCCCGTACTGCACAGTCTAATACCAGCTCCTCTCTCTTGCCAGCACCATGAAACCTGCCCTGGAGCCAGACCTAGAGACCCACCTCTTGCGAGCTGCCCTTCACTCCGTCTTCACCCTGGGCACGGAGAAGGACACCACCGACATCCAGGTACATCCTCCTCCTCCATCCTCCTCCTCTTCCAGAGTGCTCCTTGGTCCTGCTCCCTTGATTCGCTGGAGCTCCAGATTTAGGGGTGGGGTAACAGAGTTGGAACAAACTGCAGGGTTGGATTCTTCCCTCCAGCAGGGAAGAGATTACCCCTCCCTGGGGGATTTCTTTCTTTCTTTCTTTCTTTCTTTCTTTCTTTCTTTCTTTCTTTCTTTCTTTCTTTCTTTCTTTCTTTCTTTCATAAGCCGTGTTTTGCCCAGAAGCCCAGCTTCCATCCATAGCAACTTGGCTGTTTCATACTCTTCTGCCTACAAGGCCCTCTGCAGAGCCCTGCTAAGCTCATGGATCAAAGGTCCAGGGGTCATCAATTCTTGCGAATTGTCTGCCATGGGATGTGAAGGAGAGAGGCCAGGAGATGTGTTTGGAGTCTCCCCAGTGCTTTCCAGAGACCCCTGTTCCCATCCTGTGGCACGTGTAGGCCCAGGTTCCCTAACTCTGACCCATGCTTTGCAGGCTCTGCACAAAATCATCCCAGAGGTCCTGGATGCCATGCTGGGGAATCTGCTGGCAGAGTCCCCAGACACAGACAGGCTCCACTTCATCTTGGAGGTGAGCCCCATTTCACCTGAACTATTTGGGGGACTGGTAAGGAGAGACTGGAAGATTCATTTTCTACTGTGTCCTCCTAGCTGGGTCCCCAGTGGGCCGTCCTTGGTTGGGGAGGTCAGTGCAATGCAGTTTCAGGTCCTTCCTTCTTGTGGGACAGAGGAAAGAGCTGGGATTTCAAGCCTGAGCTCTTCCTGGTTCTGCTAAGCACTAACCACAGGGCTCCTGGCTGTCTTGGGGAGTGAGAGTCTGAAAACCCACCCTTCCCCCACGCCTCCAACACACACACTCCATGAGATTTGGGAGATGGTTCTCAGAGAAGAGGCACCCGCTCCTTCCTAGGGAAAGAGGAGGAGCCCAGGGAATCAGCCCTTCCCTCTGATCTGCTCTGAAATTCCTGGGGGGATTGTGTTCTCAGTCACTCCCTCCATCCCCCCAAGGATTTTCGTAGCAGGGAAAGGCCGAGGGTTCAGTCTCCTTTCTGGTGAACTGTTCAGGAATCAGGAGTTCTGGGAGGATGGGACCAGCCCTGACCCCGAACATTGTCCCAATCTAGAGAGACACTGACAAGTTGTAACCTGCAGGGTACAAGCTGTGTCCTGGGGGAAAGAATTCCCTTCTAAAGCTCTGCCATCAAGGCCTCAGATATTCCCCCCTGTGCAGAATGTCTCAGGCCCCTGGGCTGGGGGCGTGGGGGGCTCATTTGCAAAGCAGGTGCATCTGGCCACTGATTCTGACCTGCCTCCTTTCCCCGCAGAATATCAACTTGTGGGTCGTGTCCAGGGTGTCGCAGGAGCGAGCCAGGGCCATCAGGAGCAGCACAGCCCTGCTGAGATACACAGTCTCCCTCCCTGAGTTTGACGTAAGTGACCTCTGACCCCAGCTTGCTTTCTCCAGCTGGAGGCGGGCTGGCTCCAGTGGGCTGCAGGATCTGCTGCTGCCGGGCTGTGGCTTAGGAGGGTTCTTCATGGGAGGCAGAGTTAGAGAAGGGAGAGAGCTAGGCTTGAGTCAAGTTCTACTTGTCCTGGTTCAGTGTTGTCCCTGGGCCTTTAAGGAGCCCATGCTCCACCCCTGCTTGGCATCCCAAAGCAGCTCCGGGCTCCCTTGGCAGCAGAGCAAATGAAGGGTCGATCTCAAGCTCCTGTTCCCCAGCATCTCCTGCAGAGGAGCTAAGGGGAAGGAGCCCTCTGGCCCAGGGGAGCTGACAGGAAAATGCTGATGGAGTCCCCTCTCCTCTCCCTTCCATTAGATCTCAGCCGAGATCCCCAGAATGGGTCACCATGTGGCCCAGCTGGCTCTATTTGTCAGCGATCCAGACAAGGACATCAGCCGGCAGGCCAGGGAGGGGACTTACCGGCTCTACCAACTGCTGCTCCAACAGAGGGGTAAGGAACCCAGCTGGGACACGGAACTCAATAGGGGACTGAGAGTGACCACAGGTGGATAATGGGACCCCAGACCATTGCTCTCCGACTGACCCCAGCTGGAGGACAAGTCTCTCTCTGCCTCTGTTCTTCTCCACTCCACTGTGGAGCCACCAATGGGATTAGAAGGACACAGAAACTGCAACCAGAATGAGGAGAAAAGTCTCTCTCTCTCTCTCTCTCTCTCTCTCTCCCAGGCCTGACCATACATGATGCGGAAGATCTCTGGTGCTATGACTGGCACCAGGACAGAAGGCTCTTAGGCTACAAGAATACAGCCAGAGTGGGGGAGGTAAGGGCACTGTGCCAGGGCATGACACAGCTCTGGGGGTGTGGCTGGCTGGGTTCCCTGCAGTGGATGCCTCCTGGAGACAGGAAAAGAGCCCACTCCTTATTTCCAGTTCAGAGTTCCTCATCCAGCAACCAGTGGGACAGGCTGGTGATAAAGGTCCCACATTGGAACCTCGCTAGTTGCTGTGATTTGAGTGTCTTACATGGCTGCATTGCTCTGTGGTATAAGGAAGATCCCCGGGTGGGTGAGTTAATATAGGATTATGGCTCTGGGTGTCTCTCTGCTCCTTGTCCCCCTGGCTGATCCCCAAGTGTCTGAGAGGAGAGCCCTGAGTCAATCAGTGAGGATTGCTTGATCAGACCCTTGTTTAATTCCCTGCACCCTGTAGAAGCAGAGAAAGGAGGTGGGCTTTGCCCAATTCCATTGCCGGTCAGGAAGCAGAATGCCCCAACCTGGGAACTGGGTAGGGGACATAGTGAGCTCCAGAGCCAATATGGACCACATGCGCCCCCCTCATGTCTCCAGCCCTGGCCAGGGAATGGCAGAGTATCTGGACCTCAGCCACTGTTCCAAAGAAGCACATTGTCACTGAGCCAAGTTGCGGCTACTTGCTGCACAAGTAGAAAATCAAAGACACCCCCCCGCCCCGTCTCACAACTGTGGTGAGAATATCCAAACCTTCGAACACACCATAACACAGTGCCCCCAGCCTGGAGTCAAAGGTGAAATGGGTGATTGCCACAACATCACAGAGGAGGCCTTGGAGTGGCACCTGGATCGACAAGGGCATTGACAGAATGCTGCTCCGCAGACGCCCCGTGAGAGAGACTGTGTGAGCTTGTCCCGCCTCACACAAGCTGAATTGCTGCCGTGGAAGAAACTTCTCCGAGGAGCGTCTGGGATGGGGACTGGGCCATGAGTCTCCTTGTCCTTGTCAGGCTGCAGGTTGGATTCCCTGTGAAGAAACCAAGGAGATGCAGAGGCCATTCCCAGCAACGAGACAAATCACTAAGCTGGGGTGAAGAGACCTTTGGTCTGTCAGCTCCAACCCCCTCGCCCCACACAACACACACACACACTCCTCTAGCCGCTGAGGTGCAGGAGATCTCTCTGCTGGAAGCAACACAGGGTCCCCTGTCATCTCTGTGCCCTGCACAGCAGAGTGGGCCTGCTCACACACATTGGAGATCCATTTCCAGCCCATCCTGGCCCCTGCCAGAAATTGCCCTCCCGAAAGAGCCACTGGAGGCTTTGGTCCCTCAGCATCTGCGACCTCTTAATAAAGGGGCTTCCCTGAGCCCTGGGACCCTGAAAGCCTCCTGGGGAATGAAGTGCCTTGGCCACAGCAGCTCTCTTCCCCGCCCTTTGGGGCATTAGATGCCATTGTACCGCCAGGACTTGGAGGCTGGCTCTGGCCAATCTGCTCGAGTCCCGTGTCCTCTTGGTTTTAGGTCTTTGGAAAATTCTTCTCCATCAGTCAGAAAAGATCCTTCCTTCAGACAGCAGTGCTGGCTATCCACGACCCCGTGCTGCATGTCAGCCAGGCTGGGCTGGTGCTCGTCTACTCCCTCCTGGGGGAAGCCCAGCAACTGATGGGGGTCACGGTAAGCAGCTGTAATCGACTCAGGAGCTTGGGGTGGGGGCCAGGGCCTCATTCCCATCCTATCGCCTTTCGCTGGCCTGGTGGCAAGGAGCCTAGTGGGGATTTCTGGACTTCATGGACTTCTGTTCTTAGGATGTGGTGCTCTGCTATCACTCCTGGAAAGGACAGGAGAGTCCCCTAAGAGCCCTCTGGGAACCTTTCCTGCCCCACAGAGCTGCCCCCATTTCCCCATAGCCTAGTGTCCATGTCACCTGAGCCACCATCGAGAGTTGCTCCCTTCCCCGGCAGCCTGGGAGGCCAAGGACTGACTGGTGATGGTGACCGAGCAGGAAGGGCTGAGGCACATGGGCGTGGGAAGCTGGTGTTGCTGCTGGTAGGGCTAGACTCGCTTTCGAGAGATTGGGAGGATTCAGTCAGCAGGGGCTGCTGACCTGCCTCGTTCACCAGGGCTGCCATCCTGTGGCTTCAGCTTTTGTCACTGGGGTGACTTGGGGAAAGGTCTCAATCTCTCCCCATCCCACTTCACTGCTGCCAGAATCCCTCCTGCCCCCCGCCACCCTGCTAGAGCCCCTCTCTTCCCTACCTGGGTGGGGATGGAGGTAGGGGTGGAGGAGAGGGTTCTACGAACTTGAGCGGTGTCCCCAGGTGGGTTGGAGGTGGAACAGCTGTCAGGGGCAGTGATGGGGAGGTGGCAGAAGCTCACCCGACAAGGAGGGGGGTTGGCACTGGAGGTCACTAGAGAGGACAGCAAGCCTCCATCCTGGGCGTCAGGAGGGTGAATCCACCACTCAGACATGAGCAGCTGCTGGGTGGAAATGATGGTACTGGTTCCAGGTGCCCTTAATTCTCCCTGATTCCTGGGCAGTGTCTCCGTCTCTGACATGTTCTCGTTCCCCTGCAGCACGAGGATGTCACAGCCAAGGTCATGGGCCAGCTTCACATCATCAGGCACTTGCACCAGATGCCCGAGGCGCTGCAAGGGCTGTGGCTCGTCTGATGCTCTTAAAGGTTCCCTTCCCTGTTCAGCAAGTCCCGCTCCCTGCTGCAGGTACTGCTCTGTCTCACTGTAAATGCGGGGCTAGTGGAAGTGGAAATGGAGGCCCCTGGCACTCACAGAAATTCTCTGCCCTCTCTGTGGAGCCGGGTCCTTCCCTTGGCCCCCCAAATTCCTCCATCTGGGGCAGGAGCTCTTTCCCTCCCACCCATATCCCTCCCCTCTTTCCTTGATCTCACTCCCATCCCATTCCCCGTGCTCCCAGGCAGAGATCTTCCTGCCCCAGATGGCGCAGAAAGACCTTTGTGTCAGGGCTACAGACTGTCTGCCCAACTGAAGCTCAGGAAGCTCCACATTTGCGGAGGTGAGGATGGGACAGAGGCTCAGGGCTAGCTTCATCTCCTGCCCTTTATTCTTCTTTGGGCTCTCAGAGTCTGACATGAAGAGGAGCCTCCTCCCCACGCCACGTCTTCTAGGCCCTGGGGTGTGCGACAGCCTCCCAGATGGCTGCAGTCAGAAGCTGAACCACCTCAGGGAGCAGTGGGGGCAGGTCCCTTGTCCGAGGAAACCAAGCAGTGGTAGTTCTCAAAGAGGCTGAGAGGGAAGACCCCACTCCCTCATGGAGGTAAGAGCCATTGACTTCTTTGGGCATCTGGGTTTCTTGGGGGAGAAATGGGATCCCTGCTGCATAGCCTGGCTGGGAGCTTCCCCCATCCCTGGGACAGAGACATCTCCATCAATGTGCCACCCTTGTTTTTTTCCCAGCAAGCGACTCCCCAGAGAACTCCTCAAACCTGTTCTCCTGGGAGCGTTTCTGGGAGGAGGCTCCCATCCCTCAGGCTCCAACTCCATCATGCAGTCTCTTTCACCTAACTTCTCCGCTCTCCAGCTCCACTTCCCGCAGCAGGACAAACGGACCTTCAGCTCCTAGAGAACAGACTCTGACTTCCTTCTGATCAGCAATGGGGTTTCATGATCCCTGCAGCAAACCTGTCAGCCGGGCTGGACCGGATTTGAAGGAGGAGGGTATCTAACAGGGTGGCTTGGCCTATGGCTGCCTAGCCTGGGGCTAGGCCAAATTGATGACCAAGTGAGCCCCACCTGAGAGGAAACAAGGGGAAACAGCAGCAAAAGTACAGAAGCAGAGCGAGCTGTTCAGTCGACGGCCTTGGGCCAAAACCTGGAGTCCAGGGTAGGACTGGGTTCTCTCACCGTCCCTAAGGAAGGGGACACAGAAGACCATAGAAACCCAAGAAGGGCAGGCCGAGCCGAAATCAGGCGGAGGAAGAACTCCCCACGGGGTTGGAAGGCCTTGTTTCTGTTCAAGACATTTTTGGACTTTGTTTGGAAGGAGCACGACCCAGGAAGGAGTGGAGTAAAGGCCAGTCACCTGGTTGGAGGGCTGAGTTCTCAGCCAAAAAACTGCAAGAGTGAGTATCAGTGGGGTTGCTAGCCCAGCTAGAAAGTGGTGACACGAGGCCTGGCCAGCATCTAGCGGTGAGTGAACTCTGGTACGCACCTGCTTCCATTCTGGAAACAGCCTCGTATTGGAGAATGAGTGGGGAGAGCAGGGAGTTGGGAGGGGTTCCTGAGGCTGGGGTGGGGAGGAAGCTGTGGGGCTGGGAGGGGAAGGACACGGCCCAGCTTGTGGGAGGGATCCTGCTGGCTGTGTCTGGAGCCCTGTGTAGCCTCTTCTGTGGGAAGTTCCCATGGATCAGTGGGGCCTGAATCTCTCCTGCTCCTTTAGTCTCTTTGGGCTTCACAGTCTGGTGAACTGCCCTTGGACTCTGGGCCCAGCACCGCTCAGAAATTATTCGCTACCTTCAGAGAGACAGGGCACAGCTCAGCCTGTTGGGTAGGCTGGAGACTCACACTTCACTCGAACACACAACGCTGAGGTGCTTTGGGAAGCACAGTAACAAAGAAGAGATTTAAGTGAAACTAAGCAAGAGAAAAAGACAAATTTCAAACAGACAAACAAAACACAACACACTTTGTAGTGACTTAAACTGAACCTTCACAAGTCACAATCTTTGCCTTAGCTGTTTCCAGACTAACATCTCAGCTTTCCTAACAGACCTTCTTTGATGTCCCTGTAGGGTACAAAACTTCTCTGTCGAATCTGCGGATTTGATTGCTTCATCTTCTGGTTTCAGACACTCTGTTCTCCTTCTGGGCTGCCTGGACCCTGACTGTAACATCTCTCTGGTCAAGCCGCTTACACAGATGTGTGCTGCAGTCAGCCCAATTCAGGGGGCAGTGGGGACAGATGATCTCATCCTGTCAGACCAAGAAACAGGGGTCCCAGTGAGGCTTAGATGGAAGATTCCAGGCATGTCCTGGAGGTAAGAACCGTCCACTCTTCTGGGTACTTGGGGCTGTTGCAACAAAGAGGGGGCTCCTGTTCCATAGCCTATTTGTCCTCATGACTGTGTTTTTTTATTCTCAGAGGATGCGTCCGGGACCCTGGAGACTGTTTCGTGCAGGAGGTTTGAGCGGGGAGAGATCACTCACTGTCATGACCCATGGGTCATTAACCCAGGTCTGCAGGGTTCCTGGGAGCAGCCACCCTCCAGCATGCCACCTGGAAGCCTACAAAAAACTGCTTACCTAGGACTGATGAAGTCCAGACCCAGTTTGAGGCTCTGTTGGTAGAGTCAAAGAGCAGCTAATCGGCCCCCAGGACCTCCTTAAACCAGCAGCAGGAAGAAGAAGCTGCCTGAACACCCGAACTCCCACCCGCCCCCTCTGGACCATGTGTTAGCTGTCCTGCTCCCACTCCCCAGGCTTGATTTCCTGGCATCTGCACTCGGGGTGACTCATCTGACTTGAGGTGCTGAACACAATTTGGTCTTTTGCTTCTGCTCTTACAGTGTCCTAACCCAGCTGACTCTCGACTCCTGTCTCGTGAGTGTGGACTCTGCCTCTGACCACTAGATCTGGCTGCCCATGACTCGGCCATGACACTGACTTTTCTACAATTCCTCCAGTGCCCTTTTCTGCTCTCCAGCTCTGCTCTCCCAGCAAGACACACCGATCCCTGGCTCCCAGAGTCCTGCTTGCCTGCTAGTCAAGGGCTCAGGGGGAGAGCTTGTCTTGCCCCCTCCCCCACCACAGCTGCTTTTCCTCTGGGACTCTCCCTTGTGCAGAGGAGAATCAGTCCTGGCAGCAATTCAGAAAGTCACAGAAGGGACGGTCTGCTCAGCTCCCTCTGCAATGCCACTGCCTGAGACAATTACGAGTGGGTGCCCAGTGACTGCGCCGGCAGCTCCTTGAGAGACTCCTGGGGCAGGGTAGTCGTGTTTCCCGGTGACCGCGGGAAGCCATGCAAAGAGTGCGGCATTGAGGAGACTCTCCTGCTGTCCCAAAGGGTTTCTGTTCTCCTGCACGGTCAGACCGTGGGGCCGGCTGGCAGAATGGGGAAGAGCTGGTTGGTGATGAGTTGGAGGAATCACCATAGAGGTGGCAGCAGCTGCAGATCCTGGAGTCGCCTGTGGTCGGGTTACCATGCGTCCGGATTTTCCCGGACATGATTAGGGGACTGGAACACATGAGTTATGAGGAGAGGCTGAGGGAGCTGGGATTGTTTAGCCTTCAGAAGAGAAGAATGAGGGGGGATTTGATAGCTGCTTTCAACTACCTGAAAGGGGGTTCCAAAGAGGATGGCTCTAGACTGTTCTCAATGGTAGCAGATGACAGAACGAGGAGTAATGGTCTCAAGTTGCAGTGGGGGAGGTTTAGATTGGATATTAGGAAAAACTTTTTCACTAAGAGGGTGCTGAAACACTGGAATGCGTTACCTAGGGAGGTGGTAGAATCTCCTTCCTTAGAGGTTTTTAAGGTCAGGCTTGACAAAGCCCTGGCTGGGATGATTTAACTGGGAATTGGTCCTGCTTTGAGCAGGGGGTTGGACTAGATGACCTTCTGGGGTCCCTTCCAACCCTGATATTCTATGATTCTATGATTCTATGTCCGGCTTTTGGGGTTTTAAATCGCCCTCCGGGAGGAATTTGTAAAACTCTCCAGAGGGCCGGGATTTCCCTCCCAATGCAGCACTCTGGGGGCAGGGGTTGGGGAGTTGTGCGCTCTGCGGGGGAGCGCGGCACTGTGTCTGGCTCCGCACCCCAAACACACTGCTCTGAGCAGCAGGGTAAGGGTGCCGGGGGGCTGGAGAAGGGGCATGGGGTCCCAAGGGACAGTCAGGGGACAGGGAGCAGGAGGGGTTGGATGGGTCAGGGGTTCTGTGGGGAGCCTGTCAGGGGGTGAGCATATGGAGAGGGGTCGGGGGAGACAAGGGACAGGGAGCAGGGGGGGTTAGATGGGTCGGGGGTTCTGCGGGGGCAGTCAGGGGACAGGGAGTGGTTGGATAGGTGTGGGAGACCTGGGGGTCTGTCAGGGGGTGGGGGTGCGGATAGGGGGCGGGGCAGTCAGGGGACAGGTACGGGGGAATTTCTAGGGGGGCAGTTAGGGTGGGGGGGTCTAAGCAGGAGACAGGAAGAAGGAAGGCTTAGACAGAGGGCGGGGTCCGGGCGGGGGTGACGATCAGGGGACAAGGAGCAGCAGGGGTTGGAGGGGTTAGCAGTTCTGTGGGGGGCAGTCAGGGGGCAGGAAGTGGGAGAGAGTAGATAGGGGGTAGGGCTACAACTCCCCCTCCTCCCCCCGGAGTGTCCTCTTTTTTGAAAGTTCAAATATGGTAACCCTGCCCTATGGGCCAAGCCGCCACTCCTGAGAGTTCAGGCGAAGCTCCCCCTGTTCTCAGGGAGTCTTTGGCTTTCACGGCTGGGCCTGCCTGCCGAGACAGAGGACTCAGTGTTTCCATCAGGTTGCTCAGTTGCAAATGCAGCCACCCAAAGATGTGAAGAATGGAAGCGAAAGAGCAAAGCTGGATCCTCCGCTGAGCTCCTGCCATCAAGTGAGCACAGCCTGGGAGAGACGAGGGAAAGCTCCAAGGTGGCTGGTGGCTGCAGGAATCCTGGGGAGGAGAAATAAATAGTTCATGATGAATCCTACGGGCTTTGTCTTGTGTGGTGAAGGATTTAAAATGGGTCTAGTTACTATCACATTAAACTTTACAATGGGTGTGTCTGATTAAAGGGCAGGTCTGGAAAGGTGAGAGGTCACTCAAGGAGCTTCAAGTCTCCGATTCTGTCCCTATTGCCTGCTTTGACCAGCTGATCTCACCCCAACACATCCCTCAGGTGGTCGCAGTGGTGAGCTCTTTCCCCCTTTTTCTGGATTAGCCGCCAGCATGGGGACAGGATCCATGTGGCCATGGAAATGGAGAGGCATGAGGATAACTTGCAGAGGCATGCAGAGAACTTGCAGAGTTGCCTGTTAATGCAGCTCCTATGGTGGAAGCACGGTAGGGTACCGTGCACTCAGGGGCACCATTTCCAATTTTGGTGGTGACGGGGAGAATAATTTCACCATGATTCAAAGGGCTACTTAGGCACCTGAAAACTCTAGTGTTTTGGCAGATAACCCAGCAATGAGCTGACAGGAACACTTGCCAGACTGCTTTCCGGGGAAGACAGCTATAAGAATGGATCCAGGGAATGATTCTGTATCTCTGAGCTGTTTGGACACTTTCAGGGAACATTTCCGATGCAAGACAGAGATCCCCAAAGTTATCCTGTGTAACCCTGAGAGACTTATGGAAAACTAGCAGATACCACATCTCTGCTGTCACTTTGCCCTGACAAACTTGGACTGTCCAAACCTGTTCATGTATTTTACCTGCTTTCACCTCTCAATAACTTTCACATATAAAAGAAAGAAAATTAAATATATGACGTAGTTACACCGATATAGGGCCGTAGCGTAAACTCGACCTCAGAGTTGTCCCATTGAAATGGAATTATTCACAGCAGTCATTAAAGTTAAACATGCACGTAATGGTTTCCAGGGCTGAGATTAAGGCCACAGTTTATGAGAGGGGCAGACGCAAGAAGAGAAGAGCGGTGCAAAAGCTGAAATACCACTTGGAACTTGGCCCAAACAATGCAGCATGACAAATAAACTCATCTTGTTATACAGTAATAGAGCTGGTTCAAAATGGTTTTACACTGACAATGCAACCTTTTAACTAGAAATGCCACTTGGGATTAAATTGATCATTTGAAAAAAGTTCCCGTTTAAAAAAAAACATTTTGGATTTCTCTGCCCACTTGAGAGAGAATGTGGCATTTTTCCCACCAAAACTAATCAGAAATTTGATCATTAAAAACATTTGCAAATAAGTTTCAAGAATATGAGGGGAAGTGGTTTCTTCTTCAATTTTCATGACCCTCTCCACCCCCGCTATTTTTGACCAGTTCTAATTATGAATAAATGTCTGTATGTCCATGAATGATAACTATGTCTGCTACTGAAACATTTACAAACAATGGCTCTCATCAGGAGCACTGAGGTCACATTACACAGAGAAACACCCAGGCCTGAATTAAATTAATCTTTAATTCCTGCAGACTCCCGGTCATCCTGGAGGATTGGCAATGCTACTCCAGTTTCCTGGGCCACATCCGTGTCCCCACCTAATGGATCCCTTCCTCTGGGTTCCTGGGTCAAGCGTCTGTCCTCCATGAGCAGGTCTCCTTCCTCATTCTCCAGGGCTGGGTCTCGATTCCTGTTTCTGGTTCCCTGGGCCTGGGCCCCATCTCTGTCACACACTGTGGGGAGCTCAGATTCCTGTGAATCCTGCGGACTTCCAGGCTGCTGGGAGGGATGAGTCAGCAGCTTCCTGAAGACGAGTCACGAGTAGGCAAACGCTTTCCCTCTACCTTTCCAAAACCCACATTCGTATAGTGAGACTAGCACCCCCACCACTGCCACCACTCCACGCACCAGGAGACGATTCCAGGACGCTGGCTCTGAAACAAAAAAAGAGAGAGAGAAAGGCCCCATGACTAAGGGAGTCCGTTAAATCATCCCACTGCTGCCATGAGGCTCCCAGAAGATGAAGACGTTCCTGGGATACAGTAAGAGCTGAGTTGGGTCGTGTGCACATGGTCACCACTCAGAGCACCGGGAATGAGATCTCCAGGCTCATTATCCCCATTGGCTAACTTGATGGAGGGAGAAAGGTGAGCCCGGCAAAGCAGCCCCTGTTCCAGAGTCTGGGAACTGTGATTTTTAAGATGCTCCGGGATGGGGTCCCTCAGGTCTCAAGGTTAGAGGGGATGGTTATGATCATCTACTCCAGCGTCTCCTGAAGTGTAGGGAAGGGCTAGCCATGGTGGGAAGGGTGGGGTTTGAAGTTGTATACAAGAAAATGGGGGGTGGGGTCGCTAACACATTGCTGATGGGTGAGGGGCACGATTGGTTTCTTTGCCTTGAGGAGGGGGTTCAGCTTTTAAAAGTTTTGGGAAGAATAATTTAGTCTGAGCCCTGGCATAACCCAGGCCAGAGAACGTTGCCTACTGATTCCTGCACCCAGTCCAGTGATTTATGGCACTGACTTGGCATTGAGAGGGATTTTACCATAGGCTGAAATCCAGCTGCAGAAGGGAAAGGGCATTAGAAGCTGAAAGACCCCAGAAGTGGCTCTGGTTTTCTACTCAAAATAACCATACAGGGCTGACTTTCCCCGGTCCAGTGCCTTGCAGTCATGCACCCAGCGCCTAGTGAGTTCGGTGTGCAGGCAGGCTCCCAAATCCAGACAGCGGCACTTCACATCCGCTTTGCCCTGGCGTCAGGGACTGCCCTGAGCGCCCATCCTGCAAACACGTACGCACCTGAGCCCTCCCACTGTGATCCAAGGCTACTCCTGTTGATGGAGTTAAACATGTGGCTAAAGCTTTTGCAGAGGTTCCAAAGAGCTGACAGGTTTCAGAGGAACAGCCGTGTTAGTCTGTATTCGCAAAAAGAAAAGGAGTACTTGTGGCACCTTAGAGACTAACCAATTTATTTGAGCATGAGCTTTCGTGAGCTACAGCTCACTTCATCAGATGTTTAAGTGAGCTGTAGCTCACGAAAGCTCATGCTCAAAGAGCTGAGGCTCCATGTAAAAGGAACATTACTTCAGTTATTCCTATCTTGGATTGATGAGATGCTGCTGCCTGCCCCCTCCCTTCACAGCTGAGTCTTCCACCCAGTGGAATTCTCCAAGGAACTTCACACTCCAAGAGACAGAGGTGCCTGAAGTGGCCATTAGCCTCTTAAGTCCCTTTGGGAATCCAGTGCTAACTGTTCATCGGGACAAGTCCTCAGCTCCCTGCAGCTGTCCTGTTACCCAGGTTGCACGGTGCAGGTTTCCTCTCACCCATCAGACTTTGTTTTTAAAGGAAAGCTGAGATGCAGGAGATCAAGGTGGCGCTTCCAATGAACAAGTACCAGGTGACCGACCCCATGGGATTCAGCCTCGTATGGTCCTTGCTCCAGACCCCGTAACTCTGTGGTTCTCAAGCAGGGGTACATGTATCCCTGGGGTAAACAGAAGTCTTCCGAGGAGTAGGTCAACTCATCTAGATATTGGCCTCGTTTTACAGGAAAGTTAGAGATGAAGGACAACACCAGAGCCAAGCCTCCCATTAGGGTGAGGGGGAGGAAACACTCACCCATGGTCCTTTCCTTGTTACAGGGACCCACAGTGACACGGACTCTCTCTCACTCTGCAGCTTCTCAGGCTCTGCTGCTGGGAACAGCTGCGGGTGGATAAAAGGCAGCCAGGTTCTGTCTGAGACGTGTGCCGCGGAGCTCAAATGGATCTGCCAGAAAGAAGCGGCCGTGATAGAAACAGTGCAACTGAAGATCCCCATTTGTGTAGCTGTAATGTGAAGTACCCCCTGTTTAGTCTCCTGGGTAGGGCCCTACCAAATTCACCCATCCAGTTTGGTAAATTTCATGGTCATGAGATTTTTTTAAAGTCTTTTAAATTTCACAGTTTTAACTATTTCAATCTGAAATGTCACCCCCTGTTGTAACTGTGTGGATCCCATCCCAGAAGAGGGTCAAGGGGGGGTGTCTCAAGGCTATTGGGGGAGGGGTGTCACGGTATTGCTCCCCTTACATTGACACTGCTCCTGGTAGTGGTGCGACCTTCAGAGCTGGGCTCCCTGCCAGGCCTGCCCCTCCCCCGTTCTAGGGTCCAGCACTCAGAGGTTAAAAGGGCCTGTAGCTGGCGGGTGGCAGGGTTCCCTCCTGACCACCGCGCTCTGGGCAGTTGCCCACGTCACCCACCCATAAGGTCGGCCCTCCCCCCCGCACAGCAGCTGCTGCTCTTTGGCTGCCCAGCTCTGAAGGCAGCGTAGACATAAGGGGGGCAGTACTGGGACATATTTCCCCCCCCCCAGACAGATTTCACAGGGGAGACCAGATTTCACAGGCTGAGATGCATTTTTCATGGTCATGAATTTGGTAAAGCCCTACTCACGGGGCGGGACTGGGGCTTTAGGCAGAGCAGAACTCTGGGCGGGGCTGGGACTCAGGTGCCCCGCACAGTCACAGTTCCTCTCCTCGGTCCTCCTCACTGGGCTGGGGCCTTGGGGTGTAATTTTTAACTGCCCCAAACCTGCAGTAAGTTAATACCCTGCAATGCTTCCCAGGGTACCCAGGGCTGGGAGGCACCTCGCCACCACCTGCCCTTTGCCTGAGGGAGCCTTGTCTGTGCCTGCCAGGGGTCAGCTCCCCAACTCCACTGGCCACACGCACTTGCTGCTGGGCCTGCCGTCACTGCAGGGTAGCAATAGGCCCACTCTGCCCTCAAGCCCTCTGAGCATCTGTCTGGAGCGTCCAGTCCCTGGTCCCCTGGGCACTGGCAGGATTCACAGATTCACTCTTTCCAAAGGAACAGTTAACATCCTCGGCCCCAGCTTACCAGGTCCAGCTCAGATCACTGCTCCACTTAACACACAGCGCTGCCATAGGCTCATAGTGAAATCACCCCTCAGTTCAACAAAGCCAAGAGTCAAGTGGAAGTGTTGGAAATTATGGTGACCATTGGGCTATTGGCCCTTGATACAGACCTCACATGCCCCCTTTGGTGAACTATTCTGTAGACCACTGGTTCTCAACCAGGGGAACATGTACTCCTGGCGATATGCAGAGGTCTTCCCGGGGAGACATCAACTCATCAAGATATTTACCTAGGTTTACAACAGGCTACATAAAAAGCACTAGCGAAGTCAGTACAAACTAAAATTTCAGATAGTGACTTGTTTACACTGCTCTATCCCCTATACACTGAAATGGAAGTACAAGATTTATATTTCCATTGATTTATTTTATTATACAGTAACAATGAGAACGTCAGCCATTTTTCAGTAATAGTGGCTGTGACTCTTCTGTATTTTTTGTGTCTGATTTTGTAAGCGAGTAGTTTTTAAGTGAGGTGAAACTGGAGTTTTGCTTTTTAAGTGAGGTGGCAAATCTCTCCTGCAAGGAGGGAACTGGAGCCAAGGCCGTGCAATAGCGCTGTCTGCAGTGTCCTGAGAGAGTGCGCGCCAACCTCAGGGCAGACTGCTGGGAACCAGGGCACAAATCCAAACTGGCTGAGAATTCTAGACCTAGATTTCACCAACCAAACATGCAGGGTAACCTCCTCCGGCATCCTAACAGCCTAGCCTAGCCTGGGTACCCAGTTCTCCGATCTGTCTCGCAACCCAGGTGAGCCTGCCTTTGAGAGACAGATGGTCTCTCACACTCAGAATCACAACAGTATTCAGGTTACTCCCAGTCCCACAGGCCCAGGCACCCCAGGTGAACTGCACCTTAGACATCACACCAAAGACCGTGCATGTAGCCAGTCTTATTATATGACAATTTATTAAAAAGGAAATAAGATTTATTTACAAGGCTAAAGCGGGTGAACATACATACACAACGAAGCTACAAAGTTTCAAAAGGTAACAGAAGCATCTATAGCAGACATGGGGACTTTGGCATGACCTGCCACCTGGTCTGTCTGTGTCACACCTACCCTCTCCCTGCCCTTTTCAAACCCACTGGGCTCCAGGAAGGGAGAGAACAGACATTTCTCCTCTTGCTCCTACGTTCCAGGCCCTAGGTGTCCCACGAGGAGTGTAACAGGGGGTCTACTCCCTCGGCGGGTGCAGCGCTCTTAAAACTAAAAATGGAATATTTAAACCAGTTTAAAACATTCACGCTTTTATCCAAAGCAATATCTGGCAACAGCAAAAAAAAGGAACTGGTGGTGTAAACCTGCAAACTTCAAAATCAATTGGGTTTTCAAAAGACCCCAAAAACTGACCCATAAAAAAAACTTTGTTAAAAAGTTCCTGGGCGGGGGGGGGCAGGGGGGGGACAGAGGCACAGGAATGTAGAACATCCCCCCATAGCTCTATGCCAGACCACCGAATGGGAATGATGAATATTTTGCAAAGATTCCATACATAATTTTCTAGAGTAAAAAGCTTCTGTGGGGGAATGTCAGGGCAGCGAAAGCTGAGGCTGGTGCCTTGGCTCAGTTAGGCAGAGCTCCTGGTCCAGCTGAGGAGGGGTAGGAAAGGCTGGATTTGAGCCGTTCCACTGGCGGAAAAAGAGACGGCACGGGTGGGGGGACAAGATGTGCAAATAGCATCTCTGGTTTTCACCTGAGTCCACAGTGCTCTGTCCAGTGATGCGCAGAGCATTCCCCGATATTCTGGAATTGCTCAGATGTGATCTTGTCAAGAGATCAGTCCGGCTTTTCCGGGACTAATTCCACAGTACTCTCCTTACGAGCCCCCTACCATGGCAGCCTCCTGTGCCTGTGTAAATGCATCGGGTTTGGTGCAGATCCAGGGTCTCTCACTGGTGCATCGCCAGCTGCTGACCCCATTCACATCGTTCAGATACGCGCAGTCTCCTCCTCCTCCGATCGGAAACCTGCAAGACAGAAGCCAGGAAGCTGGTGTCAGGTAGGAGTTGGACATTTCCCATCAGTCACAGGCAGGGAGAGACGCTCTCGCACAGTGCAGGGAGCTGCTGCACTCACAGCCCCTCACGATTCCCCTTCCTGCACCTGCCACAGGACCCAGCTAGAAAGGGGGCAGTGGGGCAGCAGGGCCAGGAAAGGTTCGAAGATCAACTGACCTCCATGGAGCATTTATGCTGGGTGGGTATTAACCCAGTTCCTACTCTCCCCCCCCCCACACCCAGCTGGGTCTGGATGGGCCCCTGCAGGCCCAACCCACCCAAACTGCCCTGGGCGCAGGTTCCAGGTGACTCTCAGCGTGGCGAGGAGCAGGAGTAATGCTGCACAGAAGAGCTGGGTCCAGGGCTCCCTGGACAGTTTACATCAGCTCTCAGGCCAGAGGCCTGTCAGGACAAGCTGTATTGCAGGGGGCGGCTGGAGTGAAATGCCAGCAGCACAAACCCAGCGGCCATGGGGTGACCCCAGCCACTCACACAGAGCTTCCCGTCAGAGCTGGAGGCCAGCGCTTCCCACCTGGGAACAGGGTGGGATCCAGGTCCACAGGCAAATCCTCCCCCATGGTCCCATCCTGGCTACTCACAGTAGACATGTGCTCCGCTAGGAGAAGGCCCAGCAAAATTCTTTGGGCAGGCCGGGATCTCCCTGCCCTCAGGCCACCAGCCTCTGGCTCGGGGTGAGATCTGTCCCAGAGAAGGGAGAACCCAGCTCACAGCCACCTGAGCAGTTGGCTGTGGGTGGCTCCCCCACCAGCATCACCCCAGATGAGCTCTCTGAGGAGATGGCAATGATGCACCCAGAGCCTTCTGCTGGGGTGGGCGCCCACAGGGTGGCAGATTTCAGGGTTAACACCCCACTGAGATGCCTGTTTACCCAGTTCCGGTAAATTGGCGTCACATTAGCTATCCTCCAGTCATCGGATACAGAAGCGGATTTAAATGATAGGTTACAGACTACAGTGAGTAGTCCTGCAATTTCACATTTGAGTTCCTGGTCCTGGTGACTTGTTACTGTTTAGTTTCTCAATTTGTTCCAAAACCTCCTCTAATGACACCTCCATCTGGGACAGTTCCTCAGATTTGTCACCTAAAAAGGACGGCTCAGCTTTGGGAATCTCCCTCACACGCTCAGCCGTGAAGACTGCTGCAAAGAATTCATTTAGTTTCTCTGCAATGGCATGGTGCCAGCTGCAGTGTGGACAGACCCCAAACAGGCCGGCTAACAGATGGGCTCATGATGCAATCACAAAGACAGACTGCTGCCGACATCAGGGCATCCTTGCTGGAATATGGGAAAATATCTGACTGGGATCAAACAACGGGTCATCAACTGACTTGTTTTCTAAGCCTCCTCTGGGCACATTTTCCAGCTTCCCATCAACCGCAAAGGGCTCTTTTAGCTGTAAGTACCTAAGACTGGCCACATGGGTCAGACCAATGGCCCATCTAGCCCAGTGTCCTGTCCTCCGATACTGGCCAGCGGTAGGTGCTTCTGAGGGAATGAACAGAACGGGGTCATTATCGAGTGATCCATCCCATTCACACCTAGCTTCTGGCAGTCAGATGTTTATGGACACTCTGAACATGGGGTTGCATCCCTGACCATCCTGGCTGATAGGAACTGGTCGAGCTATCCTCTGTGAACTTATCTACTTCTTGTTTGAACAGAGTTATACTATTGGCCTTCACAACATCCCCTGGCAACAAGCTCCACAGGTTGACTGTGTGTTGTGTGAAGAAATACTTCCTAATAACATCAGCCACACTATCAGAGGCTAGTTCACCTGTACATCCACCAATGTGATATATTCCATCATGTGCCAGCAAAGCCCCTCTGTCATGTGCATTGGTCAAACTGGACAGTCTCTACGTAAAAGAATAAATGGACACAAATCAGATGTCAAGAATTATAACATTCATAAACCAGTCGGAGAACACTTCAATCTCTCTGGTCACACAATCACAGAGATGAAGGTCGCTATCTTACAACAAAAAAACTTCAAATCCAGACTCCAGCGAGAAACTGCTGAATTGGAATTCATTTGCAAATTGGATACTATTAATTTAGGCTTAAATAGAGACTGGGAGTGGCTAAGTCATTATGCAAGGTAGCCTATTTCCCCTTGTTTTTTTCTCTCCCCCCACCCCCCCGACGTTCTGGTTAAACTTGGATTTATGCTGGAAATGACCCACCTTGATTATCATGCACATTGTAAGGAGAGTGGTCAGTTTGGATGAGCTATTGCCAGCAGGAGAGTGAGTTTGTGTGTGTATGGGGGGGGGGGTGTGAGAAAACCTGGATTTGTGCTGGAAATGGCCCACCTTGATTGTCATGCACATTGTGAGGAGAGTGGTCACTTTGGATGGGCTATTACCAGCAAGAGAGTGAGTTTGTGTGTGGAGGGGCGGAGGGTGAGAAAACCTGGATTTGTGCTGGAAATGGCCCAACTTGATGATCACTTTAGATAAGCTATTACCAGCAGGACAGTGGGGTGGGAGGATTTATTGTTTCATGGTCTCTGTGTGTATATAATGTCTTCTGCAGTTTCCACAGTATGCATCCGATGAAGTGAGCTGTAGCTCACGAAAGCTCATGCTCAAATAAATTGGTTAGTCTCTAAGGTGCCACAAGTACTCTTTTTCTTTTTCCTTTTGTTTGTGTCAGACCTGCTGCCTATTCATTTAATTGTGACAGGTTTCAGAGTAGCAGCTGTGTTAGTCTGTATTCGCAAGGAGAAAAGGAGGACTTGTGGCACCTGAGAGACTAACCAATTTAGTTGAGCATAAGCTTTCATGAGCTACAGCTCACTTCATCGGATGCATTCAGTGGAAAATAACAGTGAGTAAATTCATATATACATAGAACATGAAAAAATGGTTGTTTAAAACTATTTCTCCCCCTCCCCCCCGACCACCACTGTTCTTCAGATGCTCTTGTAAACTCCTGGAAATGTGCTGGAAATGGCCCACCTTGATTATCACTTCAAAAGGTTTTCTCTCTCTCCCCCCACCCCACTCCCCTACTGGTAATAGCTCATCTTAAGTGATCACTCTCCTTACAGTATGCGTGTTAAACACTCATTTTTCATGTTGTGTGTGTATATAAATTTACTCACTGTTATTTTCCACTGAATGTATCCGATGAAGTGAGCTGTTAAATGTTAAATTTAATTACATTATGGTCACTATTACCGAGCAGTTCAGCTACATTCCCCACTTGGACCGGACCCTGTGCTCCGCTTAGGTCTAAATCAAGAATTGTCTCTTCCCTTGTGGGTGCCAGGATTAGCTGCTCCAACAAGCCGTCATTGATGGTGTCTAAAAATCACTTCTCTACATCCCATCCAGAGGGGACATGTTCCCAGACAATATGGGGATAGTTGAAAACCCCCATTATTATTGGGTTTTCTGCTTTTGTAGCCTCTCTAATCTCCGTAAATTTCACAGTCCCCATCCTGGTCAGTAGTATATTCCTGCTGCTAGATTCCTATTCTTCAAGTGTGGAATTTCTATTCTGAGAGATGCTAGGATACAGCTGCATTTGTTTAAGATTTTTACTCTAATTTACTCTATGCTTTCCTGGACATGTAGTGCCATTCTCCCGCCAGCGTGACCTACTCTGCCGTTCTTTCAGCGCTGATGGTCCAGGGTCAAACCCTGCTATCGGATCAACTGGGGTTTGGTTATTTGATCCCACCCACATCCCACTGAAATCCCTCTTGGGATGTCGTCTGGGCCATCTCTACTGTACCCCAGTTCTCACGGCAGCCCCAGGCACTCAGCATTTGTGACTATCAGGCATCTTTAACGCAGATGGCCCCACTAAAGCCAGACAGATCTGAAAGCTTTGGCCAGTCTCCCAGCAGACAACACTTGCTTCCACCCAGCACTAATACACAGAGTACATAGCACTGACTGGTGCGTCGGCCTGAACTCGCTATCTCAGACGCCAGGGACCCAAAGCCAGGGAATTCACAGAGGACTTACAGGTTGTTGAATTTGGTGCCATTGGCCCATTTCCAGAGCTGCCCAGGGTCCCTCCAGAGGCCAATCCAGTGGTCAAATCTGCCTCTATAGCGCAGCAGGACAGGACAGGCTGGTGGAGCAATTCATAGGACGGTGGAAGCTGCTTGTGGGACTCGGAGCAGTTCGGGGACCGGCCGGTGGAGCAGTTTGTGGGATGGCGGGAGTTGCTTGTGGGGAGCGGAGCGGAGCGAAGCAGTTTGTGGGGCGGCTGGCAGAGCGGAGTGAAGGCCTATGGAGCTGTGGGGCGGTCAGCTTCAGATCATGTAAGGTGCCCCTTACCTCTCTTCTTCCCCCATCTCCACCCAGGTTAGGAGGTAAAGCTCTGCAGATCAACTTTCGAACTCTGGGGCTGCCCTGACCAGGGACAGAGACTTTTGGGTCATTGGACTTTTGGGACTTTGGGTGATTTGGGGTTGCTGGACTCAAGAACCAAAGGGAAAGGGCATGCCCCAATTTGCTTGGGGTGGGTTTTTTGCTCATGGGTTGTGTTACGAATCCTGTTGGTGGTGTTTCCCCAACATAATGCCACATTGGTTCTCTCTGTTATTAAAAGGCTTTTTGCTACACACAGACTATGTGCTTACGAGAGGGGAAGCATTGCCTCTTGGAGGCGCCCAGCGGGGGTGGTATATATTTGTCCCAGGTCACTGGGTGGGGGCTCGAGCCGGTTTGCATTGTGTTATTGGAATGAATCCCCTAGATATTGAACCCGGCCCTTGTTGCTGCCAACTGTGACGGGCAGAAGGGTTACAAATCCCCTTGTCATTTTATATCTTAATGCAACCCCAAAGCATGGAAGGCTGGTAACAGCTGAAGTGTTACCAGTGAGGCACAGGCAGCCACTACTCCAACTCATTTGCTCAGTGAGTCTGCCTCTGTGCTCAGTTTGTCCGGAGTCTGCTGTGTGACTCCCAGAAACTCGGGGGACACAACAGACCGTCATTATGCCTCAAGATGGTCTCTGTGCCTCACACAAACTCTTCTTCCAGAATCCCCTTTGAATTTCACTCTTTATCCAAAAGCAACGTGCCCATCTGAGTGCAGAGCTGTATGAACCCTCTTACGTGCAAACTTTTCGGTCTCTTTTCCTGCTTGTGAATGATCTGTGAATCAATGAGAATTTTCCTAGAATTGTTCATTGTTTAAAATTGTTTGCTGAACATTTTTAACAAGCCCCTTGGAACTGGTGTGGTTTTCTTCTCGAACTGTTTGAAGGAATATTCCTTCCTGTATTGGGTAATTGGAATTCAGTAGTTGGTTTATGTGAGTGGTGATCTAAATCATATGGCCTAGCTTCCATTCCCTAATTCGATGGCCACATTTTTATAAGCAGGAGGGTTGCCCAAACAAATAACAGAGGGATAGACAGATAGAGGAAAAGACTTTAGGAAAAGAGCTAGCAGGCCTAGAGAATTTCAGGACACTTTAAATCTCTTCCTGTTTTTTCATGCAACTTAGGCACTTTTGAAAATTTATGCTGAATACTTAAAAATAGCTGGGGACCTTTCTGAAGGAAAGAATCACTGAGCCAAATTCATTAGCTGCCTAGCTTATTTTGCATCCAGTTTTCTTGTGTCACAGTCACTCCAGATAATTGCAAGTACATGCAATCATATTTGATGTGATGGTTCTGCTCAGATATTTGTCTAGCTACGCCTCTGGATGAGGGGTTTGGGAAGTTGTGTATTCTTATATACAAAAAAAACCCCAAACCCTATATACCTGCCATGTATATAGATTTATATGCAATGGGCTCATTTTATGTTACATCCTCATTTACAAACCACTCGCTCCATGGTGCTATTTGTGAAAGGTCCATTTGCATACTTGATCCATTTCATTTCATTCACTTATATGAATATCAGTAGGAAACTAATGGAAGAATGAGGCCATATTTTGAGGGATGATGTTTATTTATGTGGACTAGAGGTCTTCATATCTTAGAATCATGCTTAAAATAATGTTAAATTGAGTGTTTTCCTTCTGAGCCATTAAATGGATGAAACTATGATCGATTCAGATAATTGTGGGAAG
The DNA here is from genome assembly GCF_965140285.1 of Lepidochelys kempii. Taxonomy (NCBI): domain Eukaryota; kingdom Metazoa; phylum Chordata; order Testudines; family Cheloniidae; genus Lepidochelys; species Lepidochelys kempii. The sequence goes on from NW_027621921.1 coordinate 89,313, forward strand.
TGCCATTTTTATTTTGATAAAATGTTTGCAAACTCTTCAAAAACATTTTCGCTCAGCTGTGTCTGAAACCCTCCCTGTTGCCCGGAGAAAGTTGATTCAGTGCCAGAAAGACATGACTGCTTTCTACTCGGTTCTGTTTTTTCTAGCAGCCAGCCTTTCCGGTCCACTGTTGCCAGCACTGTAAATTAACACATGCACAAATTGTAGCAGCAGATACTTTTATTAAATTGTTTGTTTACTGGGGCCATTAGCTATGGCCACCACATTTTAAAAAAGCAGTATGATTACAGTTTTATTCTCGGTCTTCTAGGAGAATGAAGAAAGCTACTGACCCTAGCTTTGACTCTTTCCCGGGCCTCAATAGCTACTAGAATCCAAATGATCTTGCATCTAGTCCCTAATAATATGAAACATTCATCACCTTGCTCTCAGTCACTTCAAAATTCACTTTGTTCAGTCACTGGCGGTATGCTTGGACAGAAATGAAGCAGTAGGGCAGCATGCCTGTCTGGTTTACCACTAGATTACAGCAACATTTATTGTGTATGAAACACTCCCATGTTAAAGATGTTCACACCTGGGATGACCCACACATGTGAACTTCAAGAGCCCTCACCTCTCTCTCATGTGGTCGTTTAACTTCCCTGAATACATCAATGAAAATCTGTGGTGGTGAGGAATGCATCTATCAACTTCTGCAGTGCTGAGGCGATGCTCTTTAAAAAGAGGAAAGGAGAGACCAAACAATCAAGTAAGGGTACATAACTAAACCCTTGAGAGTCTTGAGGAAATATTAAAAGACAGAGAAGAGAGCAAAAATAGTAAAATGTATAGGGAGATTTGTTTCCAGATTTGTGTGACTGATGACTCTTGTGGTGTCAATGGGCTCCCAAAAAAGGGCAGAAGCAATTACTCAATACTATACTATACTGTACAGAACAGTGAGAAAACCTAGTACTTTAATCTGAGAGGATGCTGTTACAGTTGCCAGCAATAACTGAGCAGTGTGGTTTGGATGGGGGTTAGATTTCCAGTACTGCTTCTTATTTCAAAATGGGAATAAAACAGCATAGCTGTCAGAATCCTTAAGGACTACTTGAAAGCCAAAAATGTAACAACTAGGTAGATGCAGTTATAAGTAGGCTATCTAGAATACAATAGAAAGAAATTTCCCCCCAGATAATAGGGATTGATGTAGTTCTTGTACTGGTGTAAAACTCCTTTACCTCCATTATTTCAGTGGAGTCACTCCTGGTTTACAGTGGCATGAGATTAGAAGCAAGCCCTAAGCATCAAGTAACATCAGAAAATAGTCAACACCCCTGCACTTCAGAGTTAGTTTAGTAACACTGACTTTTTTTGGAAATGTGTAGATTCTGACTCAGGATAACCTCTGTTGTATGAATCAGTGTGTTGCGTTGATATTCAGAGCCAAAATAAATCTAGTTTATGAAATTCTCCTTGAGCTGAGCAGATATTATAGACGGCTTGGACTATCTCTTGCAACAGGCGGCGGTCAGGAATTAACTGAAAGATGAATTTGTATAGTATTTGATATTTGCTAACTTATGCACATCTAGTACTGAGCTGATATTGGATATGACATATGCTTTATAAAACAAGGTACTTATATTAATCTTACACCAATGACAGTATAATGATCGGTTGATTTCTTTGACACCTAACCAGTTTGCGAAGTATAACGTACATCTGAGAAAGTGTTGTGAAAATATCCCAGTTTGAATATCTTTTGTTGTATTTGCCTGCATTCATAAGTTTTCTGACTGGTATGTTGGCAAATGTTAGGTGAATGTTGGAGACAAATATTTTATTTATAATTGTTCTTTCTTTGCTTGCTATCCAGAGCTCTGAACACCTCTGTGGAGGGATTAGTGTTAAAGGGGCAACTGGCTGAGCACACCCTACTTGCCAGGGAAATGGTCTCCTTTTATGTTTGTCAGCATACAAGTGGAGAAAATCAGATAAAAAAATAACAAAATACTCTTGCTGGAAGGTTGCAACATAACTACTTTATTTATTACAAATCAAAATGATAACACAGGAATCCCAAAACAGAGAGAGGCAAAGCAGGCTGCTCCCTAAACAGAGCACCTCACTTTAGATAGCAGTCAGTATGCAGACAGCCAATTTGACTCAGATCACACCCTTCCTTACAGATCCTCGTAGCCTGCAAGCAGGACCAGGAAAATCCCTGACATTTAAAGTGATAGCTTACAATTTTAAAACCGTTTTTATATGCACTACATCTCCTTGCAGGTCTGTGTAAGGCTAGTACAGAAGGCCACTTTTGGACAGGCTGAGGATGGGCTAGAAAGGGACATAGATAATATTTGTATTAGAAAAATGTCTGGGGACCCCAACTGAAATCAGGCCCCCGTAGTATAGTCTGTACAAACAGACTAAAATAATTCAAAGAGACAAAACAGACAAAGGATTTAGGGGACATAATACAAGCGTAGAGTGAGCAGAATGATGGTCTAGAGATAATATAATGTCAAAAATCCTTGTTCATACAGATCCTGTGAGCCCTGGTGCCCCAGGCAACTGCGATTAAGGGGCTGCGACAGCTATCGTAATTCGCCTACCTAAGCATCACTTACATACAGTCTGAATATTCACCCTTCATGAATAGACTGTCTTTTTGTTCTGTATTTGTACAGTGCTTGTCCCAATATGGTCCTTGTCCATGGCTACAAGTTATATATAATATATCTGGCTCCACGCACAATCTTATTGGGGCACTAAGTCTGTGAACAGAGGTCACCTTACCTCCTTAGAGATCTTTCAAAATAGAAAATATGCACTAACATTTTTAAGCATGGGTGTCTAGAGTCAGGTGCATAAATCCAAGTTTAGGCACCCAAGTTTGATAATATTGGCCTTGATTAACCTTACGTTAAAAAACCAATCACTGCAGAAGGAGTTTTAAAAATTAATAAAAAACAGAATGCTATACTTGTAGAATGCTATACTTCATTTATACAATGAAAAATGTAAATTAAATGCACTTATGACTGAAAATACAAAGGTAGATGAAAAAAAATCACAATTTTATGCAAAAAACGGAGGAAGGAAAAACAAATGCTTTGCATACCAGATCAAGGAACAGATGCAAAGGTCACAATTTAACTCAATTAAATTAAAGACACAGCTTTACAATATAATACACACTATGAAAAGTTATTTGTCAGACAATTTAGGTAACATAGAAAATATTACTAATTTACAAAAACCTTGGCCATCCTACAAAAGAGCATCTAGATAACCCAACATGATGCCATGGTTATACTATACAATTTAGGGAAAAAATATGGAACCGTATTTGACAGATATATTTAATGTTGTCTAAGGCCTCAATTCAGCAGAGCATTTACATATATCTTCAACTTTAAGCACTGGAGTAAATCCATCCCTATTTAGCAAAGAACTTAAACACATGCTTAAAATTAAGCTCAGGCTCAGTGCTTTGCAGTATAGTGATGGACTTTTGTACTGAAGCTAAACATTTACATAAAGTTAAACATGTGCATAAGTGCTTTGCAGAAATGAGGTGCAAGACATTAGGACCTCCTATGATGTTAGCATCTATTTCATTAGAACATACAGATGGAAAAGACAAAGATCATATTTAGAGACCTATTTTGTTTTCATGTCATGATCCAGCAAAACGTTTTAGCACATGTTGAACTTGTAACATGTAAGTGGTTGCAGTGATTTCAATAGAACTACTCATCTATGCTTTGTTGCATTGGGGCCGTATAAAAGTAATGGCAAGCATCTAAGCAACCAGGATGAAAAACACTTTAGGAAATAGTAAGTGAGGATTAAAGGGGCTTTATATGCAATGAAAAGTAGATATGATACTGACAACAAAAAAGCCCTGAATGTTCTCCATTCAATCTGAAAAAGAGAACCTCATTAGTAGCTCCATCCTCATATGCAAAGAAAGCCTTTGATTGGGTGGAGTGGAAATATTAATTCATACTTGGAAAATATGCAGCCTAGTGTCTCGTACCTTGATTAGAGAAAAGGTATGTGTAAACACCCAAGATTTAATATATTTGGAGTGGATTTGCTTCAGAGGGATTTCCCTCCCTCCCCCATCTAGAGCCAGGGCTGTTCCCTCTTGCCTTCATTATTTGTCATCTCAGTTGCACTTTTCACATAAGCAGAGAGGATGAAAACATTGCAGGATTGAAAACAATGTCAGAGGATATAAAAAAATGAAATATGCAGGTTACATATATATATTTCCAACAAATCCAGTTATTTTCCTCCCACATTGAATTCATGTATGCAATTTGTTTGGATAACTCTGGATTTTAAATGAACTATGGGAAGATTAAAGTATTGGGAATTTCTATTCCACAGCCTCTTAAAAATTACTTAGAATTGTGCTTTTCATTTAAATAGGCAAACTTTTCTGAAAAGCACCCTGGTGTGTAATATATATCTCAATTAAACCTTATATCACTTTTGAATAATATTATAGGATGCAAGAATTACTAGAAGCCTCTGATTACAAAAATATGAAATTAACATTTTGAAAATATTCTTGCAAACCTTAATTCTTTTTAAAATATTTCCTATAGTGGTGCCTGAGTCAACCTTCCCAAAGCTGCTACAATTTCCTACAAGGCTGGATTAGTGGATTATTAATATCTAACCAACCTCTACCAACCATATGAGAAAGTGACAATCTTTTAAATTTCTCTGTCCAAAATAAATTTTAGTCTAATATCTATGACTCTACAAACAAAATTCAGTCTGTACTTCATAGTTTATCCAGGCCATCTTCTCTATACAATTTCTCTAATTCTAAACTGTTAGTATAGATGTGGTGAAATTAGTGATTTTATAGCAGAAGTATCTGAACTACCCAATAATAAATTATTTCTGAATTCAAATATTCATCAGTGTTGTATAGTTTTCATTATCGCTTACTGCTGGCAAAGAGAGAGGACATTGATTCAGCAGAATCTCGATTAACACATCATTTGTAAAAGCCAGGGACATTCTAATTTAGAAATAACTTAAAAGCATATGCCACTGTGTTGCTATATGGAATCTCTTTGCTAACTATAGGAAGCATGCATATGATTAAGAGTTAAATTGTGGCATTTAGCTGTTGCCCCAAGTAGGAAAGGGTACAGAACTAAAGTGAGAGAGGGTGCAGAATCTTGGGAAGGCATTGTATATCACCACTGGGAGGAACAATTCCTCACCAAACACTTCAGTGAGCAGGTGGTCTGCACCTTCCTTCAGTATTGTGCAGTTTGTTCCCAATGGTGTGGCTGGCCCACTCTTCCATAGCCTTACCTACTTATCACTCTGTGGGACCCTATGAGCTCCTGGGATGGACAAAGGGAGTGCTCCTTGCTCTTATGTAAGTGTAGGAACTGTTGTGACAGGCCCTTTATGCAAGCCTTTAATGGAGAGCCTGTCATAACACTTTATGGGACAGACAGTATGTTCCCCCTCCCCAATAAATTAGAATGCTGCAGTATTTAAGACAGGTATTTCTCGCTAAGGTCATCTACAGGATTATCTTTTTTAAAAAAAAGCTAAGCATTTGAAAGATAAAAAATGATGGGATAGTTTGTGCTAGGAGAGTAAAGTTTTCAACGACATCTGGCTCCTATGAATTTACACAGAAAGTGTTATGTTCTAGGTACATAACATTGTTTAGTTGGACTGGGCACTCCCCTCCTATTTACCATTAAGGTCATCAGGAGGGAATCAGAAAATTTTCCTTCCTAGTAGCAGCCGTGTTAGTCTGTATCCGCAAAAAGAAAAAGGAGGACTTGTGGCACCTTAGAGACTAACAAATTTGCCACAAGTCCTCCTTTTCTTTTTCCTTCCTAGTGTTCCAGAGAAAAATTTCTAACTGTTGCGCTGCTGGAGCATGCAATCCTCCAGAAAGAGTGATGGATACAGAATCTATACACACCTAAGATCTCTGAGCTCAATAATTACAAAACTGAGGTACGATTTGCCTTAGAGAGAGAGGTTTTCGCACACCTCACATGGGGATTTTTGAGTTTCGATATTTTTGCTGTGTGTAGCTAGCTAATTAGAATAGATCAATATTCAACCCTCCCCACATTTACCCAAGAGCTCTATATCCACCTGTCTTTTAGTAGGGTTGTATATTCACTAGAATTTGAAGAGCATCTACATCAACATCCAGATTACATCTCCTCCCTGCGCAATGCAGGGAGAAGGCACAAATAATCTCTCTCCATCTTTAAACATCTGTGAAGGGCGGAACCTGAATCATAGAATATCAGGGTTGGAAGGGACCTCAGGAGGTCATCTAGTCCAACCCCCTGCTCAAAGCAGGACCGATCCCCAACTAAATCATCCCAGCCAGGGCTTTGTCAAGCCTGACCTTAAAAACTTGGAAGGAAGGAGATTCCACCACCTCCCTAGGTAACGCATTCCAGTGTTTCACCACCCTCCTAGTGAAAATGTTTTTCCTAATATCCAACCTAAACCTCCCCCACTGCAACTTGAGACCATTACTCCTCATTCTGCCATCTGCTACCACTGAGAAAAGTCTAGATCCATCGTCTTTGGAACCCCTTTTCAGGTAGTTGAAAGCAGCTATCCAATCCCCCCTCATTCTTCTCTTCCGCAGACTAAACGATCCCAGTTCTCTCAGGCTCTCCTCATAAGTCATGTGTTCCAGTCCCCTAATCATTTTTGTTGCTCTCTGCTGGACATTTTCCAATTTTTCCACATCCTTCTTGTAGTGTGGGGCCCAAAACTAGACACAGTACTCCAGATGAGGCCTCACCACTGTCGAATAGAGGGGAATTATCACGTCCCTTGATCTGTTGGCAATGCACCTACTTATACATCTCAAAATGCCATTGGCCTTCTTGGCAACAAGGGCACCCTATTGACTCATATCCAGCTTCTCATCCACTGTAACCCCTAGGTCCTTTTCTGCAGAATTGCTGCCTAGCCATTCGGTCCCTAGTCCGTAGCGGTGCATGGGATTCTTCCATCCTAAGTGCAGGACTCTGCACTTGTCCTTGTTGAACCTCATCAGATTTCTTTTGGCTCAGTCCTCTAATTTGTCTAGGTCCCTCTGTATCCTATCCCTACCCTCCAGCATATCTACCTCTCCTCCCACTTGAGTGTCATCTGCAAACTTGCTGAGGGTGCAATCTACACCATCCTCCAGATCATTAACGAAGATATTGGACAAAACCGACCCGAGGACCGACCCTTGGGGCACTCCACTTGATACCGGCTGCCAACTAGACATGGAGCCATTGATCACTACCCGTTGAGCCCGACAATCTACCCAGCTTTCTATCCACCGTATAGTCCATTCATCCAGCCCATACTTCTTTAACTTGCTGGCAAGAATACTGTGGGAGACTGTGTCAAAAGCTTTGCTAAAGTCAAGGAACACGTCCACTGCTTTCCCCTCATCCACAGAGCCAATTATCTTGTCATAAGAAAAGGAGTACTTGTGGCACCTTAGAGACTAACCAATTTATTTGAGCATGAGCTTTCGTGAGCTACAGCTCACTTCATCGGATGCATACCGTGGAAACTGCAGCAGACTTTATATGCACACAGAGATCATGAAACAATACCTCCTCCCACCCCACTGTCCTGCTGGTAATAGCTTATCTAAAGTGATCATCAAGTTGGGCCATTTCCAGCACAAATCCAGGTTTTCTCACCCTCCACCCCCCCACACACAAACTCATTCATGGCCCACCTTGATTACCATGCACATTGTAGGGAGAGTGGTCACTTTGGATGAGCTATTACCAGCAGGAGAGTGAGTTTGTGTGTGTATGTGGGTGGGGGGGGGTGAGAAAACCTGGATTTGTGCTGGAAATGGCCCACCTTGATTATCATGCACATTGTAGGGAGATTTCAGAGTAACAGCCGTGTTAGTCTGTATTCGCAAAAAGAAAAGGAGTACTTGTGGCACCTTAGAGACTAACATGCTCAAATAAATTGGTTAGTCTCTAAGGTGCCACAAGTACTCCGTTTCTTATTGTAGAGAGAGTGGTCACTTTGGATGGGCTATTACCAGCAGGAGAGTGAGTTTGTGTGTGGGGGGGTGGAGGGTGAGAAAACCTGGATTTGTGCTGGAAATGGCCCAACTTGATGATCACTTTAGATAAGCTATTACCAGCAGGACAGTGGGGTGGGAGGAGGTATTGTTTCATGATCTCTGTGTGTATATAAAGTCTGCTGCAGTTTCCACTGAATGCATCCGATGAAGGGAGCTGTAGCTCATGAAAGCTCATGCTCAAATAAATTGGTTAGTCTCTAAGGTGCCACAAGTACTCCTTTTCTTTTTGCGAATACAGACTAACACGGCTGTTACTCTGAAACCTATCTTGTCATAGAAGGTAATTAGATTAGTCAGGCATGACTTTCCCTTGGTGAATCCATGCTGACTGTTCCTTATCACTTTCCTCTCCGCTAAGTGCTTCAGAATTGATTCCTTGAGGACCTGCTCCATGATTTTTCCAGGGACTGACATGAGGCTGACTGGCCTGTAGTTTCCAGGATCCTTCTTCTTCCCTTTTTTAAACACGGGCACTACATTAGCCTTTTTCCAGTTGTCCAGGACCTCCCCCGATCGCCACGAGTTTTCAAAGATAATGACCAATTCTCTGCAATCACATCCGCCAACTCCTTTAGCACTCTCGGATGCAACGCATCTGGCCCCATGGACTTGTGCATGTCCAGTTTTTCTAAATAGTCCCCAACCACTTCTTTCTCCACAGGGGGCTGGTCACCTCCTCCCCATGCTGTGCTGCCCAGTGTAGCGGTCTGGGAGCTGACCTTGTTCGTGAAGACAGAGGCAAAACAAGCATTGAGTACATTAGCTTTTTCCACATCCTCTGTCACTAGGTTGCCTCCCTCATTCAGTAAGGGGCCCACACTGGTTCTAATACACTTTGCATTTGAGCACTTCCCGATTCCCAAAACACATTATACTGTGCCTTGTAAAGCCACAATGGATCTAAGTGAAAGTCAAACAGTGTTTTGGGTGGCCCACAAAGGTTTATTGGCTAGAGGTAATGGTATGAGTGGAGCAGAGAAAAAATTAAACTGGGCATCTAGAAAATACATTCTAACAGTGAGATCTACTAGTCTGTTAGACAGTCTCTACAGGGAGTTGAAGGCCCCCCAATATTTCAGTCATTATCAAACGAGACAAAAAAAACTTGCATACATAGTGTAGGGAAAAATCTTATACTGTCGCAGTTGTGGCCAAGATAAACGAATTGGAATTTTCCATATCTACTTTCTGTGCTATTTTGGGTGAAATGAACAATTCGAATCTGTAGCATAAATTTTGGAACTCAAATTCTGCCACTTTTACTTATACGAACTATTCATGGAGCAAAGTACTACGCAAGGAGTAAACATGGTGGAATCAGGCCCTTGATATACAAAGCCCTCAAGATATATCTTTGTCCAGTATGCTGCAAATTGGAAGATATCAAGCCTAAGTATTCTAGTGGTGTTATTGCATATAGATTTCTACTAGAGGTTTTTTTTCCTTCTGCTTTCAGTACTTACTGAATGGCATAAGGAATAATGTAAATGCACACAAACTGGAATAAAAGAGTAGGTAATTCACTTTACTTAATCTAGTAAACAATGTGATATAAATAGAGGAAGAAAAGTCCTATGTACAAATAGCAAAATGTTAAAAGCGTTAAGATAGCAGGAATAATTGTAAGCTATTGAGTGCATTTAAAAAAAAATTATTGATTTGGTATGCCAATTCACAGAAGACATTCAATTTGACATAGCTGGATACATAACGGACATACACACTTTATCTGGCTGCGAACACTGCTCAACTGGGAAAATAAAACTGCCAGTGTCACTTACAATTAAGGTAGCAAAAGAACAACTTAATTGAATACAGAGCAATATACAAGCTTAGTTGTTCAAGACAATTTATTGTTAGAAGTGAAGGTCTGGAGCTGCTTTCGTTTGTGAACACGGCTAACAGGACCCTGGAGAATGCCTGAAACTTTATTGATAAACAACAGCAAATAAAAAGACAACTTTCCTGACATGATTCAGCAATATTTCAATGTCTACATGGTGTGCAAAACCATCTCCGTGCTTCAGTCAAAGCAGAAGTCAGCCTCATGATTTAAACACACACAATACAACTCGGAACATTTTTTAATAGTACAGTGGGAACAGGTGCTAGAGCATTATATAACTGAGGTCCGGGGGCCATAACTTTCTTCCTTATGAAACTTCAATGCACACAAATTGCAATCAGTTACAGAAAGAAGTCAGCATTAATTCCTAGTTTAAGAGGCATCAAACAATAATTTACCAGAATTGATTGAATTAAAATGAGAATATCTTAAAAAATAAGGAGGACTTGTGGCACCTTAGAGACTAACCAATTTATTTGAGCATGAGCTTTCATGAGCTACAGCTCACTTCATCGGATGCACACTGTGGAAACTGCAGCAGACTTTATATATATACAGAGAATATGAAACAATACCTCCTCCCACCCCACTCTCCTGCTGGTAATAGCTTATCTAAAGTGATCATCAGGTTGGGCCATTTCCAGCACAAATCCAGGTTTTCTCACCCTCTACCCCCCCACACACAAATTCACTCTCCTGCTGGTGATAGCCCATCCAAAGTGACAACTCTTTACACAATGTGCATGATAATCAAGTTGGGCTATTTCCTGCACAAATCCAGGTTTTCTCACATCCCCCCCACCCCCATACACACACAAACTCACTCTCCTGCTGGTAATAGCTCATCCAGCTCATCTCCTTACAATGTGTATGATAATCAAGGTGGGCCATTTCCAACACAAATCCAGGGTTTAACAAGAACGTCGGGGGGGGGGGGGGATAGGAAAAAACAAGGGGAAATACTATTAATTTAATTTTATTATGATTGATGGCACTGGTAGGGAGGTGGTGGAATCTCCTTCCTTGGAAGTTTTTAAGGTCAGGCTTGACAAAGCCCTGGCTGGGATGATTTAATTGGGGATGGGTCCTGCTTTTGAGCAGGGGGTTGGACTAGATGACCTCCTGAGGTCCCTTCCAACCCTGATATTCTATGATTCTATGGTAGGCTTTGAACTTGCTTAAAATTATAAATATATCAATAAAATACTGTGTTTGATTTTATAAATATACTAATATATAATAAAATACTGTGTTTGATTATACATATGTATAATCAAACCGTATTTTATTATATATATAGTGGCTAGGAAAATTAAAGTTCAGAGTTACATTTGAATCACTGGAAAACATGGATTTTTTTGGTTTTTTATTTGTAGAATTTTGGTTTTTTCTTTAAATCACGAAAAACTAGGATCGCTGGTTATAGCATTGTGAGACTGATTCCACAGTTAAGGCTGAATGGATCCTGGCCCTACTCGCGGTGAATAGCACCTTAGCAGGCCCATTGCTGTGACTCTTTGAATAAGTGAGCAAGGGTGGCAGAATCTTGCCCATCGTTTACATGAGTCTCTTTAGGGGAAAGGGAAACCAGGACCAATACTGTGTGAATCTGATTCAGGGCTCCATGTATGATGGTGTTTCCCCCACCCTTCCAGAACTTCTGTAACCTACCTGAAAAGCGAGCTGCAACCTGGAGTCCATGTAATTAACAACAGGACAAGTTTTGCAAAAACTCCACATATTAATAAGATGAATTCAAATGTCAAATAGTCTTGAAATAAACAGGTAAGACATCCAACCAGTTCTCCCTAATTACCCTAATATTTTAGAAGGGCACCTCCCTTTTGCTAAAAAGGTTTTGATTTACATCTTAGAATATATGTAAGGATACCCATTAAATAGAACACACAGATTATGGCCTCTCTACCCAACCAAACTATGTATGGAGAGAAAATATAGGCCAGGTTATTGAAAAATCCAGTGCATTTTTCTATTTCTGCTCCCAGCCTACCAGGTAACTTGCATCCAAGATTATTATTTATTTTTTTAAAGCTGGCCCAGGAGCTCAATGAACTGTACATTTTGATTTCTGTAAGTCTTGGAACGAAGACGACAGATAAATGCTGTGCCAATATTTTTAAAAGGTGAAGAGGAGGACCCAGGTAATTACAGACCCGTCAGCCTGATGTTGATCCTCAGCAAGATAATGGAGCAGCTGATATGGGACTTGATAAATAAAGAAATAAAAGGAGGATTATGAAACTAACACCAACCAAACTAAGTTTATGGAAAATAGATTGTCCAACTTGATATTATCTTTTCATGGTATTACAAGTCTGTCTGATAAAGTTAACGGTGTTGATGAAATATATAGTTTGAGTTCTGTGAGGCATTTGATGTGGCACCGTGCAACATTTGCTTGCTGAATGCTAGTGAATTGCATCTAATGTGGGACGAAACAAAGAAGAATTGGGGAAAATCATTTTCAGGGTTCTGAGAAATGCTGAAGGTGAGATTAATACTGGTAACCTTTTCTGAGATCTTCCTAGTATCACCTTATAAGCAAAAACAAGGGGAAGACTGATACTCGAGACTAAATGATATAAGAATGAGTGTTTTCTGTTGTTCACAACGAGATTAGATGGCCTCCACTTAAACAGAAGAGGTACTAGCCTACTGGGTTGAAGATCATTAAGGCTTGACAGGTGAGCTTTATATTAATTAGGGAGGGAAGGAGAAGATCTGCGTCACTCAAACAGTCTAGCATGTACTTCCAACTTGCACAAGAACAAAAGATAATCATTCTGCAACATGAGATAAGAATAGAAAAAAGGTTTAATGTATTTGTAATTGCAAATTGCATGAGTGATAAGCAAGAAGAAGATAGAAGCGATATGCAAATAGAGATTGTGACCCAACAGGCATAAGTGAAATCTCATGGGCTAATTCTTACAAATTGAGTGTCAAAAGCTGTCTGTTTGCATAGCTGGTGTCACTTTGTCAAAAACAGGTGGCTGGGAAATTATACCCCCTTACCCCTCCCAATGAAAACAAAAAATCAGTGAAAACACTTTTCTGGGGTTGTTTGTTTTTTTTAAAATGTTCTGAGATTTTTTTGGGTTGTCATTGACAACCTGAAGACTAAATTTTGAGTTGATGAAAATATTTTGATTTGGGGATTTTTAATGAAAATCCCAAAAGCTTTCTACAAAAGTGAATTTTTTAACTAAAAATGGATTTTTTTAAAACAAAAAAAAAGACATTTTCTGTCAATCTGTAAAAAAATTCAACCTGATGTGGCAAATACTTTTGACTGTAAGTATGAGAACATTTGTATAAGGGAAGTGATAAAAACTTTGGATAAGTATACAAAGAATGAATTACAAAAGGAAGAACCAGAGTGGACACCTGAGACAAATTCCAAGAAATTGAAATGAGCATGATCAATACCCACCCTGTGCGCCCCCGCCCCCCCCGGAAAAAAAAAAAAAGCCCATTCCTGGTTCAACTCTCCAGGAATTGAAAATGGAAAGATTCCGTATTTTTCATGGGGAAATTCACTAACGCAGATATTTGTGGGGTAGCACTTGCACATGTCTGTCCTGCAGAGAAGGACTGTTGATGTGAACTCGGACATAAGAAGAGCCTTGCACTCAGAGGGAGAAGGCTGTACAATGCCAATCATTGTGCAGGACAAATGTAAAAACTTTTAGGTCCTGAACAAGATACCGCTGTATTCAGGAGGAAGAGGAACGCTTTGCACAGAACCAAGAGAAGTTATTTAAATACAGTTAATCATTCTAGACTCCATTATCCAGAGACAAGCACAGGTACATTTCCATATGTGAGCATGTTTTCAGGACCACGGGTTACCTTACAAACCTAGCAAAGCAGACTGCTTGCTGTAGCAGGCAAAACCATGGCTAACTCCAGAACCAGAGCCAAAGAACAGATTTATTTCAGCATAGGCATAAAGTCCCAAACCACAGTGATCAGCTGAGGGTGACCAGCCAGTGAGCTGACCAAGTATTTACAGACAAGGATATATGCAGCAAAGGCAAAGACAAGTCTCAGTATGCTCTTTTATACCCAAGATACTACCAGACTTTTATCAACACCCCTTGCTTCTGACTTGTTACATAATAATGAATGCTCTGTGACCAAATATAAGATTCCACATTACACCCTAAATTATAAAACTTGTTTATCTACTTATTACAATGAAAAGAACTATCAATCTTAATATTTGACAGGGATTTTCTTGGTTTATTTTGATTATATTTGGCTGGGTCACCGTGACATTTCGTTGTAACTTCATCCTTGTTCTGTACCGAAATATCAGGGACATTTAAAGAGTTGAATGACAGGGTACATAGTAAGCCAAATGGCCATGTTTCACCTAATCACAAAAAGAAAAGGAGTACTTGTGGCACCTTAGAGACTAACCAATTTATTAGAGCATAAGCTTTCGTGAGCTACAGCTCACTTCATCGGATGCATATCGTGGAAACTGCAGCAGACTTTATATATACACAGAGAATATGAACCAATACCTCCTCCCACCCCACTGTCCTGCTGGTAATAGCTTACCTAAAGTGATCATCAGGTGGGCCATTTCCAGCACAAATCCAGGTTTTCTCACCCTCCACCCCCCCCCCCCCAAATTCACTCTCCTGAATAGCCCATCCAAAGTGACAACTCTTTACACAATGTGCATGACAATCAAGTTGGGCTATTTCCTGCACAAATCCAGGTTTTCTCACACACACACACCCCCACCCCCATACACACACAAACTCACTCTCCTGCTGGTAATAGCTCATCCAAACTGACCACTCTTCAAGTTTAAATCCAAGTTAAACCAGAACATCTGGGGGGCGGGGGGGGGGGGGTAGGAAAAAACAAGAGGAAACAGGCTACCCTGCATAATGACTTAGCCACTCCAAGTCTCTATTTAAGCCTAAATTAATAGTATCCAATTTGCAAATGAATTCCAATTCAGCAGTTTCTCGCTGGAGTCTGGATTTGAAGTTTTTTTGTTTTAAGATAGCGACCTTCATGTCTGTGATTGCGTGACCAGAGAGATTGAAGTGTTCTCCGACTGGTTTATGAATGTTATAATTCTTGACATCTGATTTGTGTCCATTTATTCTTTTACATAGAGACCGTCCAGTTTGACCAATGTACATGGCAGAGGGGCATTGCTGGCACATGATGGCATATATCACATTGGTGGATGTGCAGGTGAACGAGCCTCTGATAGTGTGGCTGATGTTATTAGGCCCTGTGATGGTGTCCCCTGAATAGATATGTGGGCACAATTGGCAACGGGCTTTGTTGCAAGGATAAGTTCCTGGGTTAGTGGTTCTGTTGTGTGGTATGTGGTTGTTGGTGAGTATTTGCTTCAGGTTGCGGGGCTGTCTGTAGGCAAGGACTGGCCTGTCTCCCAAGATTTGTGAGAGTGTTGGGTCATCCTTTAGGATAGGTTGTAGATCCTTAATAATGCGTTGGAGGGGTTTTAGTTGGGGGCTGAAGGTGACGGCTAGTGGCGTTCTGTTATTTTCTTTGTTAGGCCTGTCCTGTAGTAGGTAACTTCTGGGAACTCTTCTGGCTCTATCAAACTGTTTCTTTACTTCTGCAGGTGGGTATTGTAGTTGTAAGAAAGCTTGACAGAGATCTTGTAGGTGTTTGTCTCTGTCTGAGGGGTTGGAGCAAATGCGGTTGTATCGCAGAGCTTGGCTGTAGACGATGGATCGTGTGGTGTGGTCAGGGTGAAAGCTGGAGGCATGTAGGTAGGAATAGCGGTCAGTAGGTTTCCGGTATAGGGTGTTGTTTATGTGACCATTGTTTATTAGCACTGTAGTGTCCAGGAAGTGGATCTCTTGTGTGGACTGGACCAGGCTGAGGTTGGTGGTGGGATGGAAATTGTTGAAATCATGGTGGAATTCCTCGCTCGCTTCTTTTCCATGGGTCCAGATGATGAAGATGTCATCAATATAGCGCAAGTAGAGTAGGGGCTTTAGGGGACGAGAGCTGAGGAAGCGTTGTTCTAAATCAGCCATAAAAATGTTGGCATACTGTGGGGCCATGCGGGTACCCACCTCCTTACACTATATAAGAGGGCCCCTGTTGGAAACTTTCCTGCAAGAAATCTAGCCTGGATTTCATATGGAACCATTCTAGGCTGATAAATCTATGTTTTATTCTTGCACCAGTGTTCAGCTGACCTGACACTCCAACAGGCTGTCATTTGAAGACACTCCGAGTCTCTCATCCCACTCCAGTTCCCACTGGGGCTCTATAGGAGGGGAAAATGATGGTCATTTGGAAGTTTTGGTAACTTAATGTGTTTCTGAGGTTTGGAAAGCGAGGTCTACATTTCCTATTTGATCCCTGAAAGAGGGGGTAGTCCAAACTCTGTCAGGGAGAGGGCTGATCATGAAATAACTTAGTGGGAGGCATTTAAAATGAGGTCTGATTTTAGAGAAATAATATATATAAACTATGCCTACTCAGTGGGATGATCTGGCCCCAGGCAGGGAGGCTAAACCAACCAGAGATTAAGGAGTCTGCTACAGCCTGGACCAACACAAGTGGGTCTTTTAGCTCAAGCAGAAGAGATTCATGTATTAAGATCCAGTGGACCCATGTTTGATCCCAGCTCCTGACAACCAACTCAGGGGTGCTGGTGACACTTCAGGATGACTTACGGAAATAAGTGTGTATTTTAAAAGTACTTTGCAAAATATCTACAGCACCTGCGTAAGGAGGGAGACAGGCAACACAGTGGTGCAGGAAGAGGAGAGTTTTGACCAAAGACAATAGCAAAACTGGCTCTTATCAATTACCATGGAATCTTTGGGGTCTGATTATCATTTGCACTAAAGGTTCTTTATACTGTAAAGGAGATACATAAAGTGGGTGTAAGTGTACACTAGTATAAATGAGAATTAGGCCCTTTGATGGCTACTCAGAGCAGACTGGACTTTTACTGGGGCATAGGGGGATGCATTTCCCCTTCAAGAATAAGTCACATAGAACTCAGTTAATCTCCTTCAGCAGGAAGAATGAAGGGCAACAAAATTAATGAGGGGTATGTAACAGCTTCCCTATAAGGGTAGATTAAAAAGACTGGGATTGTTCAGCTTGGAAAAGAAACAACTAATCACCAGCGATGTGGAGAAAGTGAATAAGGCAGTGTTATTTACACCTTCACATAATACAAGAACTGGGACTCGCCCAATGAAATTAATAGGCTACAGGTTTAAAACAAACAAAAGAAGTACTTCTTCGCACAGTGAACCTGCAGAAGTTATTACCTGGGGATGTTGTGAAGGCCAAAAGTATAATTGGGCTAAAAAAAAAAAGTGTTAAATAAGTTCATGGAGGATAGGTCCATGAATGGCAATTAGCAAAGATGGTCAGTGATGCAACACCATGCTCTGGATGTCCCTAAGCCTCTAATTGCCAGATGCTGGGACTGGACAACAGGGGAAGGATCACTAGATAATTGCCCTGTTCTGTTCATTCCCTCTCAAGCATCTGACATTGGCCACTGTCGGAAGACAGGATACTGGGTTTGATGGACCACTGGTCTGACCCAGTATGGCCGTTCTTAAGTTCTAAGTCTAGAGTTTATCATAAGGTGGGATTTAAGCCAATGGCACCAGGTGTTTCCAACCTGAGGTTTAAATAACTGTAAGCCATCCTCCAACTATGAGATGGCTCCCTTCATGTGGTGGGAATGGAGCACAGAACCTCATTTTTTTGGGCTGCAGTCTAAGAAACAGTCCAATCAATTTTATTACGCACAGCCAATTCACTTCTAGTGTGGGAACCTGCTTGCCAACTTTTGGCCTGATGTGAATAAAAATGGCAGCATTATAAAAAAAAACCCCTCAAAAAGGCATTTCTTAATAGTAATGCTGAAAGAACTTAGGACACTTAAATATAACTACCCTGTTGGGCACCATTATTAAGAGTGAGATAAAACAGACCTTTAGAAAAAAAAGTAGGACGTAAAAGCGTCTTTATAGGAAATCATTATTACCAAATACACACAGAATGTAACCTAAGAGATTTTGGAACACAGAATCCTATTTATTTTTCTTCTTCAAGGGTTCAAAGAAAGGCACCTGAAGATGGCAATTGAAAAGCTCTCCCCAGGAGTTAAAATAAACAGCACAGCTATTGTTCTGAGGCAGATTATATACTTGAACTGCCTATGACTTTCTTCAAAAGTAAACTCCATTGTGTGTTGTTGTGGAAACTGTTCAGCTTCCGATGGGGCAGAGTGGTAAGGTATCAGGCAGCTGCAGCTTTCAGTATAGCACAATTCCAATTGAAATAAAAGCTGCTTTGTCTTACTTTGATCATTAAAAATTAAGATTAATGCATTCCCTCGCTGATCAGTGACAGACACATTTTGAACATAAATGCAAAAATAAAAATGTTCTACCAGTTTATCCAGAGCACAAAATTAAGACAGGAAGATTCACTGGAGGCTCAGAAATAGAGGTATTTCAAACTTGCTTTTAAAAAATATGTATTTCCCAAATGACATGCTTCTACAAGATTAACGTTGGTATAAAGTCGCTGTGTGTGCGTATTATTGCTATAATTAATTACTTTAGTAGCATTAAGTATGGTTTATTTATTTATAATGTGTGTATATATACAGAGTGTAGGCAAAAAGAAAAGGAGGACTTGTGGCACCTTAGAGACTAACCAATTTATTTGAGCATAAGCTTTCGTGAGCTACCGCTCACTTCCACAGTATGCATCCGATGAAGTGAGCTGTAGCTCACGAAAGCTTATGCTTAAATAAATTGGTTAGCCTCTAAGGTGCCACAAGTACTCCTTTTCTTTTTGCGAATACAGACTAACACGGCTGTTACTCTGAAACCTGTCAGAGCGTAGGTAGCCGCTAGTGCTAAGGCTGCATAATGGTTTCAATTATATGCCCCTGTTTTCACAGACTGGTCAGTTATTAAAATAATTTACCTATTCAGAATGTACTTTTCATACTTGGTCTCTGTCCAAACACTATATTTTCTGGAAAGTCTCAGCAAAATCCTTTCATTGTCTTTTTAAATTGGGTGAGGAGGAAAACAAATACACCATCCTCATTTAAAGAAAATGGACTACACCAAATACTTTGAAACCTGAAGCATGGCATTAATGTGGCTTTTTGGTAGGTTTGGGGAAAAAATGAATGATCAAAGTTATGATAATTTGAAATAGGCATCATGAGCATACAGAGTATTAAACTGTGTTAGTCCTAGAGGTGTTAGATTACAGCCTCTTGAACCACCAGCTTGATGCCAAGGAGCTATAACCTAACCTATAAAACCTGGCCTATCTGAAAATGCTCTGCATAGGGGTACTCCATTCTGGCACATAGGCACAACAGACAGGCCCTGAGCCTCCATCCCCTCCTCTGCTGGCCTAGGGAGCTTGTTAGAAGCTGGGAGCGGATGAGTCCATTAAGGAACCTGTATCAGTGGCATAAGTTAGCAGTGCCTGGAAACAGCTCTAAGTGGCTTTGCAGCCAGAGCCCCGACAAGCAGGAACTGGGTCCCTGACACCCACCTCTCTCATACTGAAATATTGCTCAGCCATGGGAGAGAACCAAGCCCATACACTCGCACTGTCAGACAGCTACACTTTTCAGTGTAGGTCAATATCCTGTTTAAGGTATCTGTCCTGCTGTCCATTTCTACGCCCTGCAAGTCCACTTGTGCCTGTACCCTCCAATCAAAAATTGTCTATTTGAATATGTCAGCAGCATGTTACATATTCAATTGTAATTTCCCCAGCTATAGGGCTTTGAACCACAGGAAGCATGGGTGTCTCCAGGACAACTGTTGTTCTACACCTATGGTGGGACAAAAGTAAAATCTTTATGTTAATTTTTAGATCTGTCAGCCACCTTTGACCTCAAGGTTTAGTTGAATCAGCTACATTCCCTATTAGGGGCAGATAGGTTCAGTTTTAAGGGGGTTCCACTTTTCCCTTTCAGACAGGTCCCAGAAGATGGAATTATTCATCAGTCCAAAGGGCACTCGTGTGTGGAGTTCTGTAGGGGGCCTCTTCTGTCCCCATCTTATTGTCTGCTGGGGGGAAACTACAGCTTGGATAGTAATACCATCAGAACGTTTGGTACACAACTCTCTCTTCTTACATTAAACATGAGTGACAGTGTCTCTGATTTCCTTGTACTTGTCTGAGAATGAATTGAATGAAGCTCAGTCTGGACATAATTGAGGGAATGCTGGTGGTGAATGCTCTAGTTAAAGCTGAGATGTTGTTTCCCATCTATCGGCTTCTTCTCTTCTTCCCCCGCCCCAAATGTAGCAATCCGCATCTCATCCATAGAATATTGGTCCCAATTTAGCTTTCTAACTAAAAATAAATAAAGGGACAAACACTGAATGGTCCCAGTTGCAACATCCTCATTAACATTGCATTATATTTTCCCCTTGAACAGCCTCAGAGAGCACAATCAGTAGGGCTGGTCACAGGACAAGGTACCACTCAACCTGAGAAAAGCCAGTACAAACTGGGCCTGTGCTACTAACATATCTGTTTAGCTATGATGTTTCTATGCAGCTGCATGGATGATATCCTCCATGGAAGTCCTCTCCTTATTGATTCTTCTTGATGAAGCCAAGATGTGGGTCAGAAAGTAACATTACTGTCACTGCCTCCTGAGACAAAGATGCATTAAGGGACAGAAATGTCCTCTTCTTGCCAACAAATAAGCAAACAACAAAATAAAACTTTAACCATGCTTTAAAAGCTGTTCGGGGATATAGCCACGATCGATAATAGTTTACAAAAATGTAATGTGCAGGTGAATGAAGCAAAAGGCAGGCTATCCATATGGGAGGGGAAGATTCAGCTAACTTTCACAAGGCTTCACAAAATTCTCAGAAATTTCAATAAATGCAAAAAGTTATTGTTCTGGAAAACAGGTCAAGAATGAAAATAGAAGTTTTCGGTTTACCATGGGAAGCTTAAAAGGATCATCTCTTTGAACTGATTTGGCCTCTTCACTCGGTCATATTAGTACTTGCACATAGGAATAGAGTTGTATATGGATAATGTGATCATCCGCAATTACATTAGCTGGATAATATAAGGTTTCAAAGGGATATAAACCCCCAAGTTTCAGAGCATAAGGCAACATGAACTGATGGGAGTTAGGAAGGAACTTCTGTTTTGGGGAAGTTATTCCATAATTGCTCATTTCAGGAATTTCTTGTATCTTCCTCTGAAACATCTACTGCTTACTGTCAAAGGTTGTATATTGGACTAGAAGGATTGTTGGGCCAGGCCTCAGGAGATCTGGTTTCCAGTTCCTGGCTCTGCCACAAACTTATTTTGGGAAAGTTACTTAATCTCTGTGTCTCAGTTCCCCCATCTGTAAAATGGGGACAATATGTCTCCTCTACTTAGTCTGTAAGCTTTTAGGGGCAGGAACTTTAAATATGCATGCATACAGCACTTAACACAATGGGGGCCTAGTCTCAGTTTGGGCCTAAAGATGCCAACATAATTCAAATAAATAGCTTCCTTCAGAGAAAAAAAAGCAGAAAAGTACACAGGGAAGGTACACAGGGACTATCTGGATCTTGATTATTAAAGAGGAGGATCCAAGTCTTCTCTGATTAGGCTTGCTGCTCAATGGAGGAGGTGAGGAGCAGTTGGGGGAAAGGCTTCAGGATCTTTAACTATGTGGATCCAAAAGCTCAAACATGGGCTGCATGGGGAGGCTCAAAACCTGAAACAGCAGCTGTGGGGAGATGAAGGACACCCGCCTATATCTTTACCCCTAGCCCAGTTACTCAGGACTGGTGCAGGGAAGGGTGGGTTTCCACTGTGAACGCCCATACTCTTGAGACAACTCTTCGTGTGTTCTATGAGGCAGCGGCATGTTCTGTTTCTTTTTTTAAACTTTCCTTTCTTTTTCAATTTTTTCTCAGTTGTATTCATTCACATCACGTAGGACACATCTTCCCTTCTTTTCGTCCTGGGAGGGAAGTGGCCACCGGGGGAAAAAAAAAATCACTCTGGGAATCTCATGAGAACAGGCTTTCCCCAGACGATTTCCCATCTCTTCATGGTTCCAGCTTTATCACAAGTGTATAATCACAGGGTAGATTCTGCATCCTTTACTAATGCTATATAGTACCTTACTCTATGAGTTAGCCCCATTGATTTCAACCCACGGAGCATGGTACTGCTGAATGTTAGTAAGAGTTATGAATTTTGGCCCTATCAAAACAGTTTCTTTCATGATAATGCAGATCCCCAGGTGGCATAAATCTCATAGCTCCTTTCAAGTCACTGAAGCTATGACAATTTATACCTGCTGAGGATCGTCCCAGTGATATTTTAACCATGTAAGTACAGAAGCTGATAAATGGCACAAAACTGTGTTGGGTCAAGAAATGGGTGAGAGTTCATGGAAGTTCTTATTTATTAGAACATTTCTGCCCATTCCTAACAGAGTACAGCACATTCTTTCAGTATTAACTAACACTGGCTACAACTCCTGTCTATTGCTTCTCCCTAAACCTGCTTTTTTCCTATTTGACTAAAATGGAACATGGCAGATTCTAGAGTCAGATTTGCAGCACTGTTAACCATCCTGGCAACAATGTCTTGTCAAATCCAGTCAAGAATCCAGCTGAAGCAGCTCAGTGGTGCTAAAACAACTTCCCTTTATCTCTGTCACTAGTTCCCCTGCTGAACACTCCTTTGGAAGACAGTAGTTCACTCACATAGTTTACTATACATCAGTGATTTTCAACCTGTAGTCCGCGGACCCCTAGACCTCTGCAGACTATGTCTAAGATTCCCAAGGGGTTCACACCTCAATTTGAAAATTTTTAGGGGTCTGCAAATGAAAAAAGGTTGAAAACCACTGCTGTACATTATGCGCTCAACCGTGCTTTTGGGCTCTGGGTAAGGGGTGGAGCACAAACGGCTTCACCTCAGGAGCAGCACTGCAACTCAGACCCACCACTACAAGAAAGAGTTTCCTCCCTGCTTCTACCTTGGCTTATAGTTGTTGGCTTATGTCAACAGCAAGTTAGGATATCCCCTTCACCAGCTCATCTATGCTGACCTCACATCAGGTAGGGGATGGCGAGAACCAAGTTGTTAGCTCTCCCCACTTATCTGCCCTAGGGGGGTGAGGGAAGGTCAGCAATTATGTAAACCATGTCCTAATCTACCCTAAATTATCTTAATATTGAAGATGACACAAACAATTCAGAGTTAGTGGGCCAAATTCTGTCCTTATTGATGCCCATTCAACTCATTAATATGCAAAAAGTTCAATCCCATAGTGCTACAAAGGAACTTTTCAATATAGTGCTCTATACTTTGAAGGGGTAAACACAATTATGCAGACAAAATTGTGAATTTAATTCATATTTTTAAGTAATTGAAGATGAAATGCAGTTATTAAAATTCCTGCTAAATAGCTCTGCCTGCAACACATTACTAGGAATTTTAGCTAATAAATAAGATATTTTGCATTTTGAAAACACTGTTTCTTTGATTTATCATAAAATTTCCAAGCAGTAGCACATAGCGCTAGACTAAGGTAGTTATGGCACTTATATATAACAATGAGACAATTCCAAATGGCATAGTGGTTATTCTTTTTTCTAATTATTGAATAAAAGCTGAATTGGTCATTTTTTCCCCATCTGCACTTGAAAATGCGTAGTCTTGTTCATAAAATGATGCAATTTGCAAGGGGGGGGGGGAATCAAGCTGCATACAAGCTTAGTCCTCAAGGTGTTTTCAGCTTTCCTGTTTATTTCTGCAATTCAGAATTATGCAGGAAGTCCTACAAATGGTGCAGCATGGAAATAATTGAATTGAAACAGAATAATTGAAACAGAAGATGTTTGGGGTGAAGTGCGTGGAATGGCTAACTGATATAGTTGGTGCCCATATATCAATAATCAGACTTCCTTCAGATTAACATTCATGTAAAAAAAAAAAAAAAAAAAAAAAGCCAAACATAAAATGGCTTTGTCCAGCCTAAACTTAAATAGAAGTAAAATACTAAGGCCAGCTTCCCTTAACCAAGCTCTCACTGGATCTTTTAACAGCAAAACTGGTCCAGAAAAGAGTTGATTTTTTAAAATTTCCCTCAGAATTAAAAAACAACAACGACCCCACATTCCATGAATGTTTTGTTTTTTCCAACAAAGTCTAAACCGTAACATGTATACTTTTGTTTTTAAGCCCTCTCCTTCATTCTTTCTCCACCCTTTTGCAGTGGTGAAAGAAGGAAGGGAAAATAAGAGAGAAAAAAGCAAGACACAAAAAACCCCAAACACATTCACTAAAATATAGTAGAATATATGACTTATTTTAAGATCCAATAAGTAGGAAGATCATTCAAATTGCAATAACTCCAGTAAATTTAATAGGGAATTCTCTTTTATACATTCCCCTCAGGAGGGAATAAAGACACCTAACTGCAGCCTTGCTAAAGTCTCCCAGCTACCCAGAGTAGAATAAATTTCTTAAAATCTGAGTAAAGTCCTAAACGAAATGACATCTTCCACATGGAGTAAAACCCTCATGCTGGAGCAGGGTTCAGCCTCAGAGCTTACAATCTACATTGCCTTGGGACTAGAGCAAGCTTCTACCTAGATTGATTTATCAGATTACACTGCACTTCAGGGATAGAGCAAGCAATATATTTCCTTAGTTTTACCCCAAATAGGTCCTGGCCAATCAGCCCTCTCCATTTGACCCACACTCAAGTTTTAACACAGATTCTCAGTGTAACTCTTTCAAAACCAAGTTTCTGGGTTTGTACACTCCGTGTGAAGTCACAAGAGGGACAAAGGGAACCTAATCACTCCATTTGCACAGATTTGACTCACTTTTCCAGACAGTGCCTTCATAGACAAGCTTGAAGTTACCTTTCCATTACAAGCTTGATATAATTTCACCAAAAATAACTCAACTCATCTTGAAGTTTCATATATGTAGTCTTATGTCAGGGTACTTTTTTGGTGAAAACATTGAGGCAAATTAGACAAGGCATTTTGAAGTTATGAAAGTTAAAAATAAAAGTGATGTTTGAGCTTCCTAAAAAGTTTCCTAATGTTTTTGTCTCTTACTATCTCAAAAAGGACACGTCCTAGAACTTTAATTTCATATTAATCTGTTGGCATTGGAAAGGCCTGTATCCCCTTTGATTATTTATGGAAAGCTAGTGGCTAGATTTTTGGCATGATCAGATAAGATGAATGCAAAACTTCAAAGTCCCATGGTACCTTTCTGGTTCTATGAGGCATAGTAATAAACAAACAAACACCACCACCTACATGCTTTCAGACTCCACGTGGACTTCAGGAACTTCCTGTTAGAAGCTCTGTTTTACTCTGAGTGCTAGTTGGCTTAAAACTTAGTTGTAGTAACCCAGTCAGAAACTAGATATGCAAGTGTGTGAGTGCAGCGTGAAGATGGTGGCAGATGGTCATCATGATCTAGGTTAAATAGTATGGGGGCAAGGAAAACAAGAGATAGGTTGTTATGACTCTTTTCCTTCTGGTTTGGGTTGCTCTCTGTCAAGGCAAGCCAGGAAGACGTCACTATAAGATACTCAACCAGCCTACCATCAAACTGGCAAACAAAACTGAGGATATACAAAGCAACAGTGGATAGCATTCTTTTTATGTGTGTGTGAAACGTGGACAGTTTACCAGACACACCAAGCAACTTAAAAAGTTTCTCGTGCTGTCTTCACTCTACTCTAAAGTGTCAAACATTAGCATCCTTGGGAAAAAAAAAAAAGCAAAACAAACCAGCAATGAGGCAATGATAATTAAAGTTCAGCTTAGATGGACAGGTCATGTTATCAGAATGGGTGGTGATAGACTCCTGAAAAGAGTCCTTTATGGTGAGCTCAGAGTCAGAAAGCACAGGAAGGCAGTCATAGTTCATGCTTCAAAGATACCCTTAAGCAATTTCTCAACTTGTATGACACAAATATCGATAACTGAAAACACAGCTGAGGGGAGACTTGAATGGAGACCAACTATCAGTTAAGGCTGTAAACACTAAAACAGATTTGAAAGACTGATTGATAAAAGGACCAAGTGTCATACCAAGTCTTCACTGGGAGCCTGCACCTTCTTATGTGACATCTCCTTGTGACATTGCTCCTCACAGATTGGACTATACAGCCACAAACACACAAGATACTGTGATATTGTTGGATATGAAGGACAGCCATACAGTTACTGTTATCTGTTATGTCAAAGCCTTCATTTGAGTTAAAGTCTCTGAGTTCAGAGAACTTTTTCTGATTCTCTAGGATATGTATTATCAATACACACACTCACAGACACCTTGATTTCGTGGTGGATGACTGCTTTCTGCTCAACCTTGTCCTGCTTTGAGCAGGGGGTTGGACTAGATGACCACCTGAGGTCCCTTCCAACCCTGATATTCTATGAACCTGGCTAGAGAGAGACTGCAGGTTATATCATACAGTTCTCAAGTATTTCTCTGGCCATGAGTAACTCATACCTTTTTACTTATTGTCCTCCTGGTTCTCTTCAAAGTTTGCAACATTTGTCCAACTTTCCATTTTTTTAATTCAATTTTTTTTAGCAGGACTGTTGGATTTTTAGTGTTCTTGGATATAGTAGTACACCCGAGAAACACAAACTGTCTCCTGTACAAACAGATTATCTGTCTGAAAAACACCAATTGAATCATCTTTCACTGAGATGCATTTGTGCTATGTTTGCAAAGGTTATGAACTGATTTCTTGAGCACCAAGTGGCTTGTTTTCACATTCCATGAAACTGTCCTCAACTCTTTGAGGTCTATAGGCAATAATTGCTAAAGTATAATTATTTTAAAATTGAACCAATATATTTTTAAATGCAGGAACCCAACTAAGGCCCCAGTCTTACAAACATTTAAGTGTTGACTAGTTTCATGGGACTTGTCTGTGGGATTATTTGCATATGTAAAGTTATTTGTGTACTTAAGTGCTACCTGCATCAGTTCCTCAATGATTACAGCTCTGTAAACTACAAGGATATGTTGAGCAGGTACAATAGAGTAAATTAGCTGATACAGGGGTTACCATAGTCATAATAAAACATACCCCTTAGAGGGTATGAAGTCTTTAAGATTACATATTAGTGATATTATTCTACCTTTTTAATCCTTAAAGGGCAGATTTTACTCTTGTAAATGTTCTCAGAGTAAAGTTGCTTTAATTTAGCACAAAAGGTATAAACAAATATTAGTTTATTTAAACAATGTTCTTCAAACCCTGTAGTTCTGTTTAAAGAGACCAAACATCTGAAAGTCAGGAAACTGAGGCATGTTTAATCCCTTACCCCTTTAAAAATAAGGCTTTCATAACTGCCTAAATTACTTAGAAGCTCAAGTTCCATTTTCAATTGTGACTTAGGAGCTTAAGTCCCAATAACTTTCAATGAAACTCAAGCTCCTAAATTACTCGGGGACAAATTTTTTAAGGGGGGAATTAAATGTCTAACATGCTTAGGCACCTAGTGAGATTTTCAAAAGTGCCTATCTGCATCTTTAGGAACCTAGACACCTTTGGCCCTTAAGCACTTTTGAAAATTTTACCTTACATAACTAGCACTGTAATGTGATTACATTCCAACACAAAAAGCTTTGCTAGATGATAGTTAAATCTGAAGGAGTATTAATGAAGTGACTAATGCTAGCCCCAAAGGAAACTACAGTGCCTTGTCTTGCAATAGCCAATTTTTCAAAAATCTAAATAGTTAAAAAAAAAATCTGGACATGATGAAGTAAGCATGGAAGAATAGATTCCCCACTGGAGCACCTCCTCATGGCTGAGTCTGACATAGCAGGCTCTCTCCTCTGTAGTGTCTTCTGCTGATAGTCACTGCAGGCCTATGGCCATATGTCTCTTCAAGACTCAGCCCTCTGGCCAGGCCATGATTAAGTTCCACCCCTTCTAGGGTAAGAAGTATACAATTAAGAGTCCAAAACATCCCAACACACGAGATCCTTTCGCTCCTTCCTTGGGCCATTTCTCACCCCATCCTTGAGACTATCTTCAGTCCTATCCTGGGCTCAATAGTCTTTATATCAGGCTTACACATCCCTTCCTCACAGACAGTAGGGGAAGGCAGTCCCACGCTCTGCACAGGGATCCTGTATTAACCAGTAAGTCTGCTTCTTCAGATGCACTGCTGTTTCCCTGGACCACTTTCTACCTCTGAGACCCTTGTGCTGCTTTGACCTGCACATAACACAGCCTCTCCTCTGATTCCCAAGCCTCTAGCTGTTCCGTAGGTCCTCCCAGCTCCTTCTTTCTTCGCTTCAGGATTACCCCTGTGTGCCACCCCTTTCCAGGATGCACCAAAGAGATTATTCCACCCCTATGGCCTTCTTCAGTCTTTCTTTCCCAGGAAGTCCCGACCTCTTCTGTCCTGGACTCATTGCATGTGCCCTCAAGCCTACACTGCCTTCTTTTATCTCCTCTCCAGATAGTCTAATAATACATCAAGGCTGACACACCCTTCAGGTGCAGCAAAGTGGGTGAACTGAGTTTCGACTTCTGTTGACCCTTTGTTCACTGGTGTGGGGTAAGGTGGGGAGTGTTCTCCCTGAGAGAAGAGGCAAAGAACAGTGACTGTTAATGGGAGGAGCAACTGTCAGTTGCAATACTGAAGGTCCCAGTCTCACTTAGCCACAGACAATTGCTACAGCACTAAGAACCTACACAATGATGTCTGAGCAAGAATTATAGGGGCTGATGCTGACCATACTTGGGGTCAGAATACCAGGAATCAGACTGTACGGGGAAAAGGGGAAAAAAAAAAACCACACAGTGGGTCTCACCACAGAAAGCCAGTGGGAAACACTACTTGGGACTCAGCTACTGCTCCAAGGACACTTCTAGCAAATCCTACAAAGTAGCCTCCTCATTGTGTGCTGGAGCTGGCCTTTGAACTCCTTTAACCTTTCTCTTCAGCAAGTGCATCTCTTTTAATCTCTATAATTTATTGATTTTGCTCCTTAATTAAGGCTCTGTCCAGCTCAAATCCATCTCTCCTGGGCTCCCAGGCAATCACAGAGGATGTTACCTGTCCTGGGGAGTCACTATTCCTGTAGTAGAAGCTGTGTAATGCTGATGGCCTTATACTGTTGGGATAATAGTTGTCCTCACCATCAACAAGGGTAGAAAATGGGAAAGCTGGGTAAGTCCTCTCCACACAACTTTTCTTGTGTAATCATAATATTGTGTTTTTTAAAACTTGCAGAAGAATTCAGTGTATTCCTAAAACTACTATACTTATCTGGAGCAGCTGGTGATTAACACTGGCTAAAACAAACTCACACTTTCTTCCTGTTCTTCCTTCCTAGAAGAAAAATCCCTGTAAGGCTACGTGGATGAGCAGCTCCTGTGGGGAATGAAGGAGAAAAGACACGTAGAAAAGCATTCAACTAAATGTATGATTGCAGCATGAAACAGAACTGAATGTTCTACACCCAGTAATTGCTTTGGTAATATGATTTGATCGCCACACTTCAAATTATGTAAAAGCACATAGGAGATCTGCTCAGACACATTTTAACCCATTAGCTGTTATTTGGGAAATGGAAAAATGTTTGACTGCCAACAATTAGAAAATTATAATGAGTAATCAAAATGATCAACTTCACCTCCCCAAAACAAGCATTAATAATTAGCTATAATAAATGGGCATAATTCATTACACTGACATATCATTTGTTAATAGTCATAATGTTTTGCTGTAGCAATTAGTCATTCTAGTCAACTGGCTTAGCTGGAATACTTCCAGTGTAACCATGACATTATAAAACTTAATTATTGACAACACTGATTGCTGGCTAAAGCTTTACACTTTTAAAGGCAGGTTTTAGAAGGATCACGATGCATTTATAGGCTTTGTTGTTCATAGCTTACCACCCAAGAAAAACAAATACATGCTAAGAACACAAGTTTTTTTTCCCGTTTGGGAAGAATTATGAATTGCACTTGTTAATAAGACAACAAAGTTTTGTTCTTTGAAACAAAAACAACCAACCTTATTTTTATGTATAAGTTTTGCGGTCTCAGCAGTGACCATCTGCCCACTCACATGCTGAATTGATTAATTCTTTGCAGTGAGGGATCATGAAAACCTGGTTTGAAAACTGCCTTTTAAAACTTGATTCATTTACAACACCTGCTCTAATTGGTCAAAAGCAACTTTGAAATCTGATATCTGTTCTCCAGTAAATACTTGGGAATAACCAAGACCCATATGCTTTACTACTTCATGTGGGTCAAACTGGTTTCCTCCTCCTATATGTATGTTGTTCTCATATATAACATTGTGGCATAGAAGAATGGCTGACATTTTATATAACGTACAGGTAAAGAAGAATGGCCAGAATTTTAGAAATAGCTTAGCTGAATGCCTATTTGTTATTTTAGGTGGCCAGGGCTGGGTGCCCATTGTTATAGGATTTAAAAAAAAATTAAGCAAAGAATATTGTATGAGTTTTCTTTTTATAAACCTGACCAACAATCTGTGAACTTGTGTCTTGGACAGGCGGATCATGATTTCTGCAAATGTAGTTTTTATTTCCAACTAGTTGTCAAATAATGTTTAGATTGTCAATTGTTTGCAAAGTATTCACTTTGGGTACATTTTTCAAAAGCCCTCCAAAGTGAGTTAGGGGCTTAAGTTCCATTTTAAAAAGTGACTTTAAATAAGACTTAGGATCCTAAGTACATAAGGAAGAAATTTTCAAAGCACCTAAGATACTTAGGCTTCTATGTACCTAGGTCGCTTTTGACAATGGGACTTAGAATCCTAAGTTTCACTGAAAGTCAATGGAACTTAGGATCCTAAGGGTAAATTTTTCCAATTTGTTATTCTACTGGGCAACTAGTGAAATAAGGCACATAGTATTGATTCTGCATCCTGGATGCATGATCTAAACTATTTAAACAGGACAGTAATGAACTCCTGATATGGATTTTTGGTTAAGTAATATTTGCTAAATTTTAAGGGTTGCAAATATTTTCATAAATACATGGCAGTCATCTGAATACTTGTGAATATTGAATAATATGAGCTCACAAATCATGGTGAAATGAAGTCTGTGCTTTTATCTGAAAAAAAAAATTGAAAATCAGTTTTTACTACACTATTTAAGCAGCTCTGGTTGCAGGAGTATGCCCTGAACTTGAAACAGATATTTGTATTTAGCATGAGTCATTTAATTCGGCTTCTTTCTTAAATGTACCTTTGCTTTAAGAGTGTGGTAAGTATTATGTTGTTTTTTCTTTTATTTACATTTTAGCAGGACTGAATTAGGACAACCTGGGGCCTCGGCTCAGCCTCAAACCATGGTCCCACTCCCGAACTGTGACTCTGCCTCACCTTCAGGTGACAGCAGGTTTTGGAGTTAGGATGAATGGGGCAGTTCACACCTGTTGGAGCTACTGTTTCAGGCTGTCTGCAGATTCCTGCAGGGATCACCTACACTTGGTTTATGTTTTCAAGCTCTTCTTTGCACTCACATGAGCATATTTTTTTTTTCAATCTCATTATGTGACTGTAGGAATTAGACCCTTAGTGCAGGGCGGTAGTGCCTAGGCCTTAATCCATCCCTGCATTTTAGGTTTCATTTAGGAGATAATGTTACTGACCGATAATATTTTCCTTTTCAGGTCTTGTTCTCTCAACCTGTTGGCTTCCCAATGGTTTTCAGAAACTTGTACAAAAATAAGTAGCCCAGGTGCAAAATTATGCACATGCTGTCAGGCATCTTTTATCAGTCCATTTTCCTTCTGTCATTATAAATGATGCATAACCAGCTCTATTGATAAGGTGATAAGCATACATCAAGGTGAAGTCCTAGCCCTATTGAAGTCAATGGCAAACTTCTACTGAGTTCAAGAGGGCCAGGATTCCACCCCAGTATGTATTATTACACTACGACTGCAAAATAAAGCTCTTTTGAGTGAAATGTGTAGGAAATAGAAATTTGAGGATGTATGTGAAGGAACGCTATACTTACCAACCTTATTACTGAATTATTATCTCAATTTCAGGCTCCTTAAACACTATTCATTCTCCTCCCACCAAAATAATGGTCACAAAAATACAATGTAGAATTATTGTATGAAAATTGCCTTCCGAATGTACATAAGCATATCATAATTCATAACTGTCATCTACCCTGCAGCTGGTTAAAACATTTTTTTTCAGTTACAAAATTAATGTGCCCACAGTTAGTAAGGCAAAACAAATAATTTGCCTCCAGACAATTCTTTCTTTTAGGTGACAAGGTCCTGATTCAAAGACCACTGAAGCCAATGAAAAGATTCCCAATTGACTCCAATAGGCTTTAGATCAGGCCCTAAATGCAAAGACTCACTCAAATTAAAATTTAAAATTATAGATGTGAGCAATAGAACAAATATCCAAGAAAAATGTCTTTTACGCGTTCCCCTCTGTCAGAAGGATCCTACCCAGTTTAGAAGTGTCATTTCTGATTCATCTCTGGATCTTGGCTCACCTGACAACTGAAAAACAAGAAAAGTTTAAAGTGAGTTCTTCTGATGTCCCCTTTGCACTTTTCTGTTACTGGCTGTAGTAGGGCTGATGTGAGCTGGAATATTTGACATGCCCTTTGATAGCTGGAGTGACCTCAAGGCTATGGCATGGTGGTCTAGATCACCCGTTCTTTGGCAGTGCAATCTTGTAATGTCCCTTATTGCATTTCCTCTTTTTCTTCATCTATATCTAAGGATGTGATTTAGTCATGGAGGTCATGGATTCCATGACTAACAGATGGGCGACTTCTTCAGCTTCAACTTCAGCCCCCCTCAGGCTTCGGCTTCAGCTCCGCGTGGCAGAGCTTGGGCTTCAGCCCCAGGCAATGCAGCGGAAGCCAAAGCCTGAGCTCTGCTGCCCATGGCTGAAGCCTGAACCATGTGCCCATAACTTTGCTTCATGGGGCCCCCTGTGGCAAGGGGCCCCCTGTGGCATGCGGCCCTGGACAGTTGCCCTGCTTGCTACCTCCTAACTCCAGCCCTGTTTACATTTCTGTGATTTAGTAACTTATTGTCCATGTGCCACAATTGAATTCTTCCCTATATCCCATCTCTCCTGCTTTTCACCTGCTCTGTAGTGATTGAATGACTTCTCAGACGTGTGTGGTCTTTGCTTAAGTCAGCAGTGCCACTGGGCAAGATTCTGTCCTGAACGCTGAGGATGCGCTAGAGCAAGTTACAGAGGGGCCACATTGCAAGGAAGATCTGGCTGACTTCAATCAAAATGCCTCAAACTTCCAGGGTGCATCTACTAGAACAGTAGCTCTCTGTCACCCTGAGAGATGGTGCATTATGTTTCCTGCTTAGTGCCGAGACATCTTTGCTGGCTAGCAAAGGA
This sequence comes from Lepidochelys kempii, assembly GCF_965140285.1. NCBI lineage: Eukaryota > Metazoa > Chordata > Testudines > Cheloniidae > Lepidochelys > Lepidochelys kempii. The sequence goes on from NW_027621921.1 coordinate 122,767, forward strand.
TTAGGTCAGGACCCCTATGTATATACACAAGTCCAGAGAGCTAGTGTCTCATTTTCAGTGGTACTGACCACCTGAATTGTCAGTTGAAGTCAGTGGGAAGAGTGGATCCTCATCACTTCTGAAAATCAAAGCTTTAGTGCTGCAGACAGAATCATAACAGGATTCCGGCCATCACATGTGGAGAGGGAGTAAAGGTAGGAGCTGGGCAAGGTGGGAAGCTTCTTGTGCCCTGGCCCTACTTGAACACTCATGCAGAGGCTGGCCAGAATCTAGCCCATTGACTTCAATGAGACTATTCACCTCAGTGAGGACTACTTTTGTATGAGTCAGAGTTTGTGGGATTGGCCCATTCAGTTTCTTGTTTTCTTTACCCATAGCTTTACATTGGATTTTTTTCCTAATAGAAGTGGATTTCTTAGTGGATGTTACCTGATCTCAAAAGCAATTGCGAGTACATGGGTTTCCAGGACTACGGTGCTTTATTTGGTCTAAGTCATTGGAAACCACCAGTCTGCATCCTCTTTTCCACTTTGCAGTTCACCTGGCTTTTCTCCTTTGCCTTCTCCAAAACTTACTCATGGCTTGGGAGGTTTTATATAGTTTCTTTGCTTTGTTAAAATACAAGACACAACAAACAAGTAACAAGAGGAAGGGGGTGGAAAGAGAATAGGGCAACAGTAACAGGATCATCACACATTTACATAGGCTAAATATAGGCACAGCCTGATGGCTCCACATTGTTTAAACGTATTTTTCAAAATAAATAAATCAACTATTCCCGACCACCCCTCAGTCCAGGCATCATTAGATGATTGACTTATGGGCGACATCACAGCAAAAATGAGGAGTGAGGAGAGATTTGAAGGAGAGGGTGGTAGCCTTATGAATTAGTTCAGGGAGTTCATACACAAGGGGTGCTGGGGAAAAAGCACTGAGTCATTGGTGGGAGAAATGGACATATGGGGGTTCAAGACAGGCACCATTGCAGGAGTGAAGAGAACCTGGGGAGATCTGAAAGGAGATAAGATGGATGCAGCTGTATGCTAAAACCTCTTGGGTCTACTACAAGAAAATTTAACGTGACATGTAGGTACTCCATTTGTATAACCCATACATTTTACAACAGCTTTGAAAGATATGTCTTGATGAAGCAGGACATTCTGCTGTAACATTACTGAGAAATTATGACATGCTGTTTCCCTACAACTTTTCAAAAGTGCTTGCTGATAATTTCCTAACCCAGTACCACCAAACACGTTTGACACTTTAACTTGAATTAAGTAGATACAGAAATAGAAAGGAAGCTTGCATTTGCAACAACCTTTCCAGTACTTTTCTAAGAATCTGAGTGAACAGTGTCTGAATTCACATTGTTTAAAAGTATTTTTCAAAATAAATAAATCCACTATCCTCGACCACCCCTCAGTCCAGTCACCAGAAAACAATTTTAATTGAAAGCAGCGCAGCCTGTTATTATTTTCAGTATAAGACTTTCCATCAGCTTTACTTGTTTTTCTATTTTTAGTTCTGAAGATATTTTTTGATGCATATTTTACAGTGGGTCACCACTTTTCACTTTTTTTGTTGAAAAATGTTACACCCTCCCAAAAAAAGCCCCAACCCTCCAAAATGTTTCACACCAAATTATTACCATTAGCATTTGGCTGCAACTTTTGGTGAACACTGTAATGGAAAGGTGAATGAAAATGGGTCCATTTTGAACCCCCGGCAATAATGAAAGTGGTGGGGGGGGGAAGTCCCTGAGGCACATTGCCTCCCAGCTCTGTTTTGGGCGAGGTTCAGTTTAGACATTGACCCTTGCTTGGGGTGATGCAAAAGAGCACAATCTCAGTCCTAGAAGAAGTTGAGTTCAATTGTGTTTCCTCCCCCATACAGATGAGTAAGGGGAGGAGGCTGCAGGGAGCTCCTATGCAAGTGCTGGGCACAGTTGTAGTCTCTCTACCTACGTTAATACAAGGAATACTGAGGGCTAATGGAGCTAGCTCCAAAAGATGACCGAGAATGATGAGGGAAAGGTGGGACTACAGCTCTGTCCATTTCTCATATGGGCCAGCCAAGCTGAGAAGCAGTGGAGATGTAATAGCAACTATGCTCCTCCTACAAGCTGGGAAGCTTCCCGAGGCAACATGTCTTCTGGAGGTTCGATGCCTTCCAGAATGCCATCTTTGCACTGTCCCAAAAGAAGTCCTATGCCTAGAAAAAACAGAGCTGTCAGTGTTTATTATTAGTTATTTAAGAACCATTTATCAAACTGTGGTTAAAAACTATTTAAAAGAAAGAAAATATTCAGCTTTATATATGAAAATTGGTTTTCATATTTCACAACAGTGAATGCCCTGAGTATGCAAGGAGCCATGAAGGGAAGAAATCTAATTATGCTTGTTGGACCTTATTTGTTTAGCTTTCAGCTCCATTCAAGTTATTATAGCTGGAGCACAAACTCCATTATTTCCTGTTTTATGCTGTGGGAGATTTTTTAAGGGCTGTTTGTTAATTTCAATAATAGTAAAAAAAGGGAAAAAAGAACCTTGAAGAAAATAACAACAACAACAAAAAACGAGAGGGTTAAACTTACTTGGGAGATAATTTGCATTACAACTACATTCCGATTCTCATCATCACACCAAGAATCATTAATGGGTTTAGCTTAATGTCAAATTGGCCCATCTCAAATCTGTGACATTTCCTAGGTAGCAACTCTCTGCTTCTCAGTCTCTAGCACTGTATGGTACAGCATCCTAGTATCTATTCCAACACTGCACTCATTGTCTAAGACAACTCACTAATTCAGTAACTCAGTGATTAATCAATAGGTTTCTGAGTCTGAAGACAGAAGCTTAGAGCAGAGGGATTGTAAGGGAGGTCTTCAGCTTCTGTTCCTCCTTTCTGGGATAGTAGGAAGTGTTTGTGGCAAATTAAAAATGAAGCTCAATTAGAACACAAGTCAACAAGCCCAGCCCTTAATTGAGGATTTTACCCAAGTTAGGACTGAGTAACAACTGAATAAGAACTTAAGGATTTGACTCATTGAGTTCAGTGAGAGTTTTTCCACAGGCTCTGTAGCATGCTGTCAGGTTGGGAAAAGCTCCTGTTCCACAGAGTCACCAACGGCTAGATTGTGCAAACTTCACTCACACTACTGCACACTCACTCACAGGAATTGAGCCATTGGCTTTTGAGACTGTTCGCCATTGTGGGTTGAGTTTGTATGATGTAGTTCCAGTTTATTACTGGGAAATTACAGGATATATAATTGAAGTGACATGAGAGAGCCATCCTAGAGAACCAGTTAAATTCATACTATTTGGACCACATTGTGGCTTTTAATGGTTGGCCTGCATTTGGGGCAGTGCAAATGGTTCAGAGCTGCAGTATCTCAGGAAAAGCACTAGGAGGTATTGTGTTCAGGAAATACAATGCATCTCTCAATGCTCTGGGCACAAGGGGCAATTTACACACTGCACCACTGTTTAGCATGATTGTTCTTTCTGTGTAGGCTGGCATAGGTGAGGCCATAGCCCTATCTCTTGCCTGCCCCATATGGGTTACATAATATCTCTGGAGATGTAGGGAGCACAGGGACTTTGTTTGTCCTTAACTTTTGCATGAGGATAATGGTCTTTTGTCTCCTCACTGCCCTGCACACCCACGCAATGGCCAGAGACAATCTGGCCATTGTTGAATTACCTAATACAGTTAGAATAACTAATCTCTTTTCTTTTGCATCAGGGAAAAATAGAGTTGATGATTTTTTACAACTCAAATGAAATCATGATGTTTTATAGATGTGTGTGTCATCCTGGGAGAAGGATTCCTTTAAGGCTAAACAATGCCTTCTTTTTTACTAATAACCTTTGAAATTAAGTTTGTTCTATCCTGAATTTTTGTGATTTTTTTTTAACATAAGACTTTCCAGCAGCTCTTGGGCAGAAAATCCCAAATCATTTCATTTAATTCACATATTTATGTTAAAATACGTATTTAACAATGTATCTTACAGGAAGTCACAGCTATAGACTTTCATTACCTGCAAGGTAAAGTTTTTAAAAACAATCTGCAGTTTGTCTTAAAGACCTAACAAAGAAGTATAGTTTAGGGTTAGACATTGAACAATAAATTACCCTGAATGCACTGCAACCTGAGGTACAATGTCAACCTGTAGTATTAAGCCAGGCTTCAGCTTATTACTCGGGGAAATGATTTCTGTGCACTTGTAGAGTAAATGATTCCTAGATGTAGCAAACACCTGGTTCTTGATTAAATTAAAAATCCAAGCAGAAGCTATGAAATTTGGTAATTAAATAAGTTATAACCAAACAGATGTGAAGCACATTAGATCTACACAGTTCTTAATCATCTCTCCTTATGTGGCTGTTCTCAATGCAGATGTTTGCTTTGGGAACAGCAGATACCTTAAGGGACTCATTACCACACAATACTTCCTGGAAAATTTGGCACAGGGTAGTTTAGGAGGGAACTTGTAGATTTTGGTATTGTGCTGGAAAGTGGGAGAACAATCCAAAATAAGACATTTAATAAAATAAACAAAAAAAATACAGACAATTTATACAGCACTTGCCAGCTTTTAGGGGAATGAAAACCCTTGAGATTTTGCTGTTTTTTACAGGAATAATTAGTACCATCTAACCTTTGAAATATCCAAACTCAAGGAAAGATTAAGGAAGAAGTACAATCCTTCTTTCACAGAGGGCAAAGAATCTGGCAAGGGAATGAAAGAATACGCATAAGAGAAGATCCATAACCTGGGCTCAACTACATTGAGTTCCTGCTATTAAAAACACAGTAAGATCATGAGCAACACAGCAGGAGAACCAGCTGAAAGTGGAGACCTTGATTTTTCTGGTGAAAAGCCTCCTGGGAAAAAATAAAGGAGATATTTTTAAAACTTCCCCGAAGCTCAGTGTTGTGGGCAGCCCAGCCTTCAGTCTCGCCAAATCAGTCTAATTTATCAAAGTTGTTATACTGCCAGATAAGGATACAGTTCTTTGATGAATAGTGGCTCACCCATGTTGTCCCACTGCAAATGCATGAGTAGTTGCTCACTAACAGGAGCTGTTATAATGAAAGTCTGTATGATGAACGTGTTTGTAGGCCACATTCTGACACCTTTACTCCTATGTTGAGTAGTAGCTTACTTTATCAATGGGCCTACTGAAGTCAAAGAAACCACAGCATGAATAATGGCATCAAATTCTGGCCATGTGTGGCAATTGCCATAACTTTGGTGGAAACAATATCAGAAACATGGTGTCTCAAACATATAATCTGATCGCCTGGATAGCAAGAGTAGAGGAAAGCACAGCTCAAGCTGAATCCAGGTAAGGTCAATGACAAGTTATATGTGACATTGAAAATTATTCATTTGCTATGATCAGATCCCTGCAGAGATAGAGAGTGGTAGAGAAGTTCTGCAGAATCAAGTGAAATCCAAAAATGTCCAGTTGAGGTTTTTGCAGACAAAAAGGCATGGATCTGATTGCCTTTGTCCTGAGTATTCTCCTGCAGCTTGTTTATGGAGAGAAAGACAAAGACACATCCACCATAAATAAAAGTGCTCATTTCCTATCCACAAATATGGGAATTTTATTATGTCTTCCTCAGGTATAAAGGTGGATTGCTAAAAACTGTAAGATCCAAGAAGGATAACTTCTTTGATGGGCACAAAATTAATCCCCCCCCTCACCACATATGGACCCAATTGCCTTGGGTAAAAGAAAGGTATAGAAATTATCAAAAAGATTCCCTACAAGAGGGAGTTGTACTGGCTAGACTCTACTGAGCTTAGCTGCCAGTCGTGCATAATGCCAAATCTTTCTTGTCTTAGCACAAATCCTGTGCTAACAAACTGCCCCTAAAAATTAAAATAAAAAGGGTATGACCAGTGAGGTGGCAACATTTGTAGATGACACAACATTTATTTAGGTTTAGGTGAGACTAGAAAGGATTGTGAGGTATTTCAGAGGGACCTAACAAAGGCAGGTGAATGACAGATGACGTTCTCTAATGCCAACTGTTAGCTGCTGATTCCTGGATTTCACTGAGTCAAATTTCAATGGCCTCCTCATTCCCTTAGACACGGGAAGCACTTCCATACTCATTCTGCCAGCACTCCTCCCTATAGATACATTCAGTCAGTAACTAGTTCTGTCCCAACATCAATAAGGTGCACGGCGAATGAGAAATGCAGGGAAATGGCTGATGTCCTGCCTGTCAAACCACACCTAGCAGGATGTTATGGGCAACTGTTCCTCCACCTCCAAAGCCCGCATTTGTGACAAATCACAAGGCTCAGTCTTCTCCCCTATATTACTGAATAAGTCTATGAGACCATTGCTCTGTCTTTCTTTATCCATCTGAAAACATGCCATTTCCCTATGTGTTTCTTTTCTTTTTATTATTTTAAGAGTTGGCTCCCTCGTTGTGTTCTGTGCCAAGCAGGCTGGTAGTGAGTGGGTTGTACCTTCTGATAGAGTCATACGCCTGGCAAGCTTTAGGTCAGCAGTATCGGGCTGAGGATGGGAAGGGAGAGGAAACACAGAATGCTTTTGAAAACGCTGGACTCCTGGCAGCTCTAGGTCATGACTAACAACTTCTCCACAAAATGCACTAAATGGATTAACCTCCACTGAGCCTGATTTGCATCACTCAGTAGGCCATTGTGACCTTCAAAACCCCTTTGAAAATTCCAGCAAAAATACCTCCAGAAAAGTCTACTATAAGGTGTGCCTCCTGCCCAACAC